>NC_052955.1:11521482-11678994 GCF_013358895.1 Oreochromis aureus | reverse complement strand
GTTGAACTGAACTTACAATCATGAGACAAGGTTCTATATGGGTACAATAACAAAGCCCCCCTCTTTTACAAAAATAGACAATAGTACAGCTTACGTCAATCCAAACCACAAAATGTTCCCTGACCTTTAACATTGCTCTAAAAACATTGTCTTGGTCGGTGCTTCCCTCTTCGCTGTCGCTCGTCTGGTGCACTTCCTCTAAGTGCGTCGGCACACTTCTGCATTTCTGTGTGTATGTGTCTGCAGTGTATGCTACGTGCGTGTCATGACCTCTCACTATTTGTCTGTGTGTGCGTGCAGAGTTTGCATCTGCTTTCTGAACCTTAGTTGACCTCAACTTAAGCAACCAACCAGGCTAAGGCCATCCTGTGTGTAATGATCTTGACTTATATGTGAAATATATAAACAACTGTTTCAATCTACCACAACTGCTTAAGGCTTAATCCGCAATAAATGCATACTAAACACCCTTGCACTTAAACTTCTGGCTTCAGTTTCACTTCTGCAAAACATGCTCTGCAGACGCGCGTTTTGTTTCCTGTCTCTGCCCTCTACACAGAGATCATAAAAGCATTAATAACATTTAAATTATAGATTCAACAGAACCATTTAAAATGGTTCTTCTTTGGACCTGTAATAAAGGCTATAACCATATATCTGAACATCTGAATGCATCTAAATGCAACCTCACTATTAATACTGAAATGTTAATGATGATTATAAAAATAGCAGCAACTAATAGCAGGACAATATTTCTATTCCTGACACTCCCACTCTTGACCTCTTGACCACAAGAGGTCACCATACTGATGTGTGTTGGGTCACTGCTTGGCCCATTCAGCTGCTCCCCTGTCCATCCCAGACATCATGGACATTTAGGATCACTGTTCTTAGCTCTGACCCTCTCTTGGCATCCTGTGACTTAACAAATCAGACAACCTCATGTCATCTAGGTGGTCTTAATAATAAAATGCCAGCTCCCACTTGAGAACACTCATGCTTGAGGTTAATCACACCAAAATATCAGCGAGCCTAAAGTTGATCAGGGCATGAGAGAATAAGAGTGCGAGCAGAGCTCAATCAGCACTCCTCCCTCACCCCAGAACCCACTCATACCGGTGAAAGACCCCTTACACTTGTGAATCTCTAGTGGTCTGTCCCTTTTCTGGGTCCCACTCTGGTGGAAATCTGGCCACCTGCAAAGGAAACAGAACCCTTCCTCCCTATACGGCTTCCCTGCCTTATGTCCCTCAATTGTCTTCTTTATTCAAACCTAATGTTACTCAAAACATGAACCTAATTTTGTATTTGGTTTTGACTTTTATTTTATATCTCATTCAACCGTACTCAGCATTTGTAAAACTCTCACAGCACTGCCTTTAAGAGAATCGGAGGAAGCACGTCTCTGCATGTGCTTCCTCTTTTTCCTTATCTGATCACCAACATCCTGTGCACAAAACTGTCACTGCTGCAAGGGCCTCTCATCTAAAGTCACCTCTCACCAGCAAAATCATCATAAAATCATTATAAGGGCTTATTCTACTAAAAGGATAATAAAAACAACCGCTTTAATCACTCAGTGTAAGCACATAGTTAATTGCTCCTAGATAAACTTCATCATAGCTAAAAGCTGAACTCTAACTGTATTTTGAACTCCCATTTTCTGGGTGATAACCTGTTTGAATCTATCATTTTATTTCATTTTGCTGCTTTTAATGTAATGCCTCCCTCTAACTTAAACTTTATCAGACTTAACCAACATATATAAGCTTTCTCCCTTTGCTTCTGTTTTCTGTATTTCTGTATTCTGTAACTGCTTTTTATATAAGAGGACTAAGTTAGAGCTGCATCTGTTATCTCAATATTTTATATGTCACTCAGTTTAGTTACAAGCAAAACTCCTATTCAGTTCCTCTTTCTGTCATTTGTTATTGGGCCAACTCAAATTCAGTTAAAAGCTAAAGGAATTTCAGGCCCTAGGCCTCAAATCAATACTGTCCTGTGTGTTGATGAACTCTGTATGTCTGTAAGCGTGTGCAATCCTTCAAAACTCAGGTCATTCTCACAGTAGATTGGCTAATCATAACGTTAACCAAAAGTTTATGACCCTCAAGAGACGACTCTCTGAGCCACAACTCCGTCAAAGGCACAAAAATGCAATGTGTGAAAAAAAATCATTTCTACATATATAATCTCCAATATTATTCATCTTATCCTAAAAATCAAAAAGAAATCACACTTTTTCTACTCATAAAATGTTCACTATTTTCCCCAAAGCATATCCTTTATTCCCACAATTTCCCCTTTAAGTTTGGTGTACAACTTCTTTTTAACCCCAGCAATTTATCTTCTAAACAGAATTCAGTTCATTTTACTCCTTTCTTTAGAATTAACAATCTCCGCCTCAGTTTTACTGTATCTAGATTATCAAACAACCCCAATCATTATAAAATCCTAGTAAAACCCCTTTCACATTAAACAAATTAAATCTTAAATCCTCTCTTTTTGACACATCTCATGTGGCAAAAACTCAACATCTCCACCCAAGCTTAACAAATTAAAAGGAAAAAAGGTTAGTCATTTCATTTCCCAGAACCGCTCAGCAATTCTCCTCTCCGGTGTTTTTGCTTCAGCCCTGAAAACCTGTGTTTAAGGAACAAAATCAATTTAATCATCATGTCAAATCTCCTCCAACTCGTTGCTCCATTGAACTCTGGATCCTTGGAATTTCCTGAAAACAAAACCTGTAGTTTACATTTCATACTCAACTCTCCCTTTATGATCCGTCTATGTCATAACAAAAATAAACTTGAACAGAACAGTTATTAATCCTGAGTTACCTCAGTTAATGGTAACTTGAATCTCATCAAACAATGTTTCCCTTTTAGCATTTAGCATTCTCCCAACAATATAATGTAATCCCATAATCTAACCCCGTAAAAGAAATTTTCTCAAAGCAAACATCAGCATCCCAAAATCAGCCTCCCAGATTTAAGTCTCCCACTTGTCCTGCCTATGGCAAAAGCAAAACAAAGCATCCCCTTTCTTTTCCTCACATGATAAATCTGTCCACATTTATTCATTCCACCTTAGTCCAGTCACTCACATTCACTCACATGCATTCACACATGATATTTTTGCTGATCTGCAGCCTCCTGCGCACGTCATCAGATGCTCCACATCAGCAAAATGAGCTCTATCATTCGTTTTATTTCGTTTTCCTGTTTAGGAAAATAGTTCTCTATACTTTTGACTGGATTGAATCGATACAATCCATTTTTAGACAGAGACTTGCCGCCAATCAGTCTCTGATTGTAATCAATTATAATTCTGTAAAGCCCACCTGATTTTCGTACTTGGTAATTTTGTCAGCGCCGTCCGTTCACTCTCTTCCAGGCCTGCTTAGAACAAAAATGAAAAAAAGAGCTGATTATTAGCTCATCAAAGTACCAAACAAAATCACCTGACAGGTTTTTCCTGAGTGCACTACTACAAAAATTTTTGGGGCCCCTCTCAGACAGATCCATGTCTTAATTAAACACCCTCTCTGGAAATAAAACAACAGCCTCAAAATCTGAAACAATCTTAAATTTCACCCGTTCAACACACGAAAACCTCGTCAAAAGATCAAAGACCGTTTTCATTCAGCACAAGATAAAAACCAATTTCAACAACGTATCATCCTTAAATTATAAATTTCCTGTCCAAATCTGCCCCTCTGAACAGACCTGACCACCGTAATCAAATATCCTGATACTTTACCATTATATATTTCTCCCAATACTCTTCAACAGCCCGATCTCTCTTGAACTGAACCGAAAGCCTCCGACACACGCGCACACAGGAAGTGTCTTTGTCACTCACTCACTCCAGCTAATTTGCATAAACCCACAGCTCAACAGCCAACTTAACAAGAGGAATACATGTTTAAACTTTATCACGTTATTGAATTATTTTCATTTTCTTTCTATACTAATCACTTACTTTGATAAATCAGTGCAAGAGCACTCCTGAGTCACTCTTATAGACACTTTTCTTTTGTTTTTCCATCTATTTTAAATCTTTCCATCAATTGTATTAACCATTCACACCATTCTCTCACTCATACAAGCAGCAAGCAGATCTTCATTGCATATGCTTATGTTCTTAGCCAGGTTTTTAATCAATATCTGTTCATTAAGCTTCAGGAGCTTGTCTTTATAAGGTTAATGCATTTTCTGTTTGTGTGTGTATGGGTATATGTTATTTTGCATCTATGACTTCACAGTCTCCCAGACTTCTTCCCAACTCTCCAGTTAAGCAGTCAGTTTTCTTTTTCCCCGAGTTACTAACCCACATTTTGATTTCCCACCTTAAATTACCGCCCTCCGGGTCTTCAGCCAGGAGCTGGGGCTTGCTTTTCAGGTTCCTGGACACATCATGCTGTGAACAATTCAACCAGAAACTTGCCTTAACATATCCATTCATGTTAACCTGTAATTTCTTCAGACTCCTGCATCTGGAGAATTGGCCTGGGTCTGCTTTACCCTGAAAATAACAAACTAAGACATTTTCATTATTATCACCAGTGGTTAAATAACCCATTTCTCTATCTCTGATCAGAAACACCAATTATGCCATGCATGTAAGCGTGTTCTTCCCTGCATTTTATGTTAATTGGGTGTAAACTGCTTCTTCATTAAATTAATTCATTGAGTTCTTCGTTGCCTTGTGATGTATTCATGTTAATGTACACTACGTGTAAGCTGTTTCTTCATTGCATCCTATATATTCATATTTAATTTATGCATTTCACCACTGAGCTTTAGATTCAAACTATCTCACTTCTGATTCATTTCAAAAATAATCTCACATGTAACAATTTGTATGTGTGTTTTCTATTCATTAAGGTAATGACAATTATTTTCGTTCATTATTCCTACCTTTTCTAATGTTTACCTCTTTGTTATGCTGTAGTGGACATCCCTAAACAATTCATGAGTTCAGGTTTCAATTTTCAATCCAATTATATCCTATATTCTCGCAGTCAAACTCGTCCAGCTTCATCTCTCACTGGTCCTCTCTGCACAATGTCCTGTTCGGGCCTCAAAGCTCCAGCAAACACAGTCTCAACTCAGCTGTTGTCTTCTTCTCTGTTTCTTTACAGTCTTTCTTTCAGATTAAGTCCCAGCATGGCAAAATATCACTCAATGTCCAGTGCTCTTCCACAATTCTTTATCCCACTGTTCAACTGCCCAGCCTGTATTTTCACAGTACATGTTACATTACTCTTACATGCTGCTGCTGGTCGTCAATCGTCATCAGGGTTAATGGATCAGTGGCACTGCCGTTTGCCTGCTGTATTCAAGTTCACGATGTTCTATCGATCTTCATCAGGCGATTGACTGTCCTTTGAACTTCTTCTCCGCTTCAGGGACAAAGTGAGAGATCCAGCCGCCCAATTTCGAGCCAAAAACTGGCTTATTCTCCCAATTCTTTTAATCTACTTTTCTGCTGCTGAACTCAAGGTTGCAAAGTTGAAAGACGCCCACCTGTATTGACCATATAATTAGTATTATATTCATTTTTTCTTAAAGGCTTCATTGCTCCCATTTCCTCGTCTGTCTCTCTGTGTTCTTTCTGCACACACTCAGTTCCCATATATGGGCATGCACAGTTCCTGTTCACTATTTCCTGTTGCTGCAGCCCCGATACACAGAGCAATATTTCCTGTTCCTCAAACTAATCTAACTCCTTTGTTTTTGTTTTTCTTGAATTAAAAACACTTTCAAACTTTAGCACATCCTACTTTTTCATCACCCAAGAAATATATTTCACACTCCTTTATTCCATACACACCTTTAAAAGTTCTCACCTCTTTCAGACGCCATAAATCGTCTCACACGCACTGCCTTTCTCTCACTCAGAGAACTCACGCAGAGTCACTCAAATCAAATACTGACAGCACTCACACAGTTAAAATCACTCGAAATACGCTTTCATACGAGTATTTTGGACATGCCTTCCATGATCAGAAAGAGCAAGTCAAAAGAAAAGAAAAAGAAAACTGAAACCTCTCATCATCCTCACGGCTTCTCCCCACACACATAACTGAAAAAATAAACACACCAACATTTATGGCTCACGAAATATACATCTATCAAAATTCAGTCATTTACTATGCATCCACACTAATATATTCACACTGTATTTACACCCTCATAATAAGCTCTTATATACAGGCATTTAGCAAAAAGCTCTCAGTCCTCTCAAAATTGAAACCACCCTCTCTGCGCGTCACTGCTGCTCATTTGCATTTACACACACAATCAGTGCACTTCCGGCTGTGCATGACTGACACAGAGACTGATCCTACTCATAGATCTCATATTTTATATTACAGACGTCTTAAATTACAACTGCACAGATTTTTTTAGGCCTTTTCAACTCCTATGTAATTTCGATAATAGAACATAACGGCTCCAACCGATCAGTCCCAGACTTTTGTGCTCAATTCACCAGGGCGGTCCCAGACTGTCCTGTCCAGATCTCTAAACCTAACTTAATTTGCCAGCATACCCAATAAGCGCAAAAATAGGAGACTCTAACTCCTAGCAATTTCAGAGGTTCCCAAGTTCTCTCCCGCTGTCGACGGTACTATCCCTACTGTCCAGTAGGTCTAAGGTCAGCGTCCTGCCTTAGCGCAAGCGTTACCAAGGAGAAAATGCGCTTCTTAACAGGCGCGCTGTCGTCCTAGAAAAATTTATAATAATTTGAAACAACAATCTACACCGGATCAGGATTAAGATTGAGGCAGATCTCCGTTGTGGACATAAGGGACTTGAACCCACGAACTGACCATCACACGTAGATCAAATGACCAGCGGGCTTCACCCCACACAATGACCAAATTCCCTATCCTTCTAAAAGTTCACTTACAGTCCAACTGCTTTAATTCTCCTTTCATTCCTTTATTCTCATTAACTCAGTACTGTCACTTATAAACTTCCATTTCATTATCATTACTTCAACCGTAAACTTCATGAAAACTTCACCAAAATTAAAAACAGACATTCACCAGTAATTTTCAGTGAGTAGACTTTAATTTGACATGCCCAATGTGACACCTTTTGGAAATATATTTCAACAGGCAGTGTCTTACCTTTAAATGCCCCGGGGAATGCCTGCTCACTTTCACCACTGATTACCGTCTGCCCGTCCAATTACCACGGACCCCGGATCTCACCAAAACCCCAACATTCCCTCTCTCTCACCGGAACGAGCCCCCAAATGTTAGGGTTCAATATTGAGAGAAGAATCCATAAAACCACAGATCCAGGCGTGTGCAATTTAGACGGCATTTTAATAAACACATGTGTGAGTTCAACAACCCAATCAGTGTTGAACTGAACTTACAATCATGAGACAAGGTTCTATATGGGTACAATAACAAAGCCCCCCTCTTTTACAAAAATAGACAATAGTACAGCTTACGTCAATCCAAACCACAAAATGTTCCCTGACCTTTAACATTGCTCTAAAAACATTGTCTTCGGTCGGTGCTTCCCCTCTTCGCTGTCGCTCGTCTGGTGCACTTCCTCTAAGTACGTCGGCACACTTCTGCATTTCTGTGTGTATGTGTCTGCAGTGTATACTACGTGCGTGTCATGACCTCTCACTATTTGTCTGTGTGTACGTGCAGAGTTTGCATCTGCTTTCTGAACCTTAGTTGACCTCAACTTAAGCAACCAACCAGGCTAAGGCCATCCTGTGTGTAATGATCTTGACTTATATGTGAAATATATAAACAACTGTTTCAATCTACCACAACTGCTTAAGGCTTAATCCGCAATAAATGCATACTAAACACCCTTGCACTTAAACTTCTGGCTTCAGTTTCACTTCTGCAAAACATGCTCTGCAGACGCGTTTTGTTTCCTGTCTCTGCCCTCTACACAGAGATCATAAAAGCATTAATAACATTTAAATTATAGATTCAACAGAACCATTTAAAATGGTTCTTCTTTGAACCTGTAATAAAGGCTATAACCATATATCTGAACATCTGAATGCATCTAAATGCAACCTCACTATTAATACTGAAATGTTAATGATGATTATAAAAATAGCAGCAACTAATAGCAGGACAATATTTCTATTCCTGACATAACACTTTATTAATGGATTTAATGGGCTAATTTGCTATATTGATACACTACTGTATAACGGAATTGCAATAAAGAAATTACAATGTAAGAAGATAGTCATTGCATAAATACTGTAAATTTTGCATCATCTATTTATTAATTTAAAAACCTAAAAAGGTACTAAAAAGGTGCTATTTGTTTGGAAGCAGCAAAAGAGAAGGAAAGGATTGTGTAAGTGTGGGCAGAGACTTCAAATCTAGAGACTTTTACTGGTAACAGGAGATCTATCTAGGTGAGGAACCAGGGCACCCTGACGACAAGTGGGCTACTGGAACAAGAAGACATCGGTGGGCAAGAGACGAAAATAGGGCTTTGTTGGAATGCTACTACGCAAGTAACCCTGGCGGAAGGGGTTACATGAATAGGATGAGGGACCTATGGATTCTTCGATACCCAACATCCACAATGACGGCGAAACAACTAGTAGCTCAGTGTTCCAACATTCGAAAGAAGGGACTGCTATCACAGCTAGAGATTGACGAGGTACAACATAAATATTACATGAAGTACCCTCAGAAGGTCTGCTAGATGATGTTAATGCAGCACTACGGATGATACCTACAAATACAATTACTGACACTAACAAGCTGATCTACAATACGGCAGCAGTGATCAGTGAGATGCTTGGCTACAAGTTGAACAGCCACAAGGGGCAGTACCCTCCATGGAGAAGGAGGCTAGAGGGCTAGATCAAAGTAGCACGAAGGGAGGTTAGCCAACTAACGGAGTTGCAGAAAGGCACGACAAAGAAGGTGCCTAAGAAGTACAGCAAGCTGTCCATACCTGAGGGCTTGGAAACTGCCAAGCAAAGACTCACAGCCTTGGCCAGCCGCTTGAGGAGGTACACCAGAGAGATAGAAGGCAGGAGAATAAACCAGCTGTTCTCCACAGAACCAGCAAAGGTGTACTCTCAGTGGCAAGGGCAAGTGGCAAACAAGAGAACAGCACCACCAAGGCTGGAGACGGAGCAATACTGGAAGAGCATATGGGAGAAGGACGCAACCCATAACGGCAATGCTCAGTGGCTAGTGGATCTGAGGGCAGACCATAGCGACCTCCCTGAACAGGGTCCAGTAACCATCACAGTGGCAGACATCCAAGAAAGGGTCTCCAGTATGAAGAGTTGGACAGCACCAGGGCCCGACATGGTTCACGCCTACTGGCTGAAGAAGCTGACTGCACTCCACGCAGCGTCTGGCAGCACAAATGAACCAGCTGCTAGTTAACGAGACACCGGAATGGCTAACCGAAGGTCGGATGGTCCTGATCCCCAAGGACCCCAAGAAGGGACCGGTCCCATCCAACTACCGACCAATAACCTGCCTCAGTACTACATGGAAGCTCCTGTCAGGCATCATATCGGCTAAGATGAACAGGCACATGGGTCAATACATGAGCGGGGCACAGAAAGGGATTGGCAAGAATACCAGAGGCGCAAAACACCAGCTACTGGTAGACAGAACAGTCAGCCGAGACTGCAAGACCAGACTGACCAACCTGTGCACAGCCTGGATTGATTACAAGAAGGCCTATGACTCAGTGCCCCACAGCTGGATACTGGAATGCCTAGAATTGTACAAGATCAACAGGACCCTAAGAGCCTTCATCAGGAACTCAATGAGGATGTGGCGTACAACACTAGAGGCCAACTCCAAGCCCATAGCACAAGTCACCATCAAGTGAGGGATCTACCAAGGAGATGCTCTGTCCCCACTGGTGTTCTGCATAGGCCTGAACCCCCTCAGTGAGATCATTAACAAGACTGGCTACGGATACCGACTACGAAACGGAGCGGTTATCAGCCACCTCCTGTACATGGATGACATCAAGCTGTATGCCAAGAGTGAACGAGACATCGATTCACTGATACACACTACCAGGCTATACAGCAATGACACTGGAATGTCGTTCGGACTGGAGAAGTGTAGTCGGATGGTAACAAAGAGAGGGAAGGTAGTCAGAACTGAGGGGATTGAACTACCAGAAGGCAACATTGCAGACATAGAGGACAGTTACAAGTACCTGGGGATCCCGCAGGCGCATGGGAACCATGAAGAGGCCGCTAGGAAAGCTGCAACCACCAAGTACCTGCAGAGGGTCAGGCAAGTCCTGAGGAGTCAGCTGAACGGTAAGAACAAGATCCAGGCCATCAACACCTACGCCCTGCCCGTGATCAGGTACCCTGTTGGGGTAATAGGCTGGCCAAAGGAGGAGATAGAAGCCACTGACATCAAGACAAGAAAGCTCCTGACCATGCATGGAGGGTTTCACCCCAAGTCCAGCACCCTGAGGCTGTACGCTAAGCGGAAGGAAGGGGGCCGGGGACTGGTGAGTGTCAGCACCACAGTCCAGGATGAGACAAGAAACATCCACGAATACATCATGAAGATGGCCCCAACTGACAGCGTGCTCAGTGAATACCTCAGGCAGCAGAAACCCCAAGAAAGAGGAGGAAGGCGAGGAACCATCATGGAAGGACAGGCCCCTGCACGGTATGTACCACCGGCAGATAGAGGAGGTGGCTGATATCCAGAAATCCTACCAGTGGCTGGACAAAGCTGGACTGAAAGACAGCACAGAGGCACTAATCATGGCAGCACAAGAACAAGCTCTGAGCACAAGATCCATAGAGGCTGGGGTCTATCACACCAGGCAAGACCCCAGGTGCAGGCTGTGTAAAGACGCCCCAGAGACAATCCAGCACATAACAGCAGGGTGCAAGATGCTAGCAGGCAAGGCATACATGGAACGCCATAACCAAGTGGCCGGCATAGTGTACAGGAACATCTGTGCCGAGTATAACCTGGAAGTCCCGAGGTCAAAATGGGAGATGCCCCAAGGGTGGTGGAGAATGACCGAGCTAAGATCCTGTGGGACTTCCAGATACGGATGGACAAAATGGTGGTGGCTAACCAACCAGACATAGTGGTGGTAGACAAACAGAAGAAGACGGCTGTAGTGATCGATGTAGCGGTTCAATGACAGCAATATCAGGAAGAAGGAACACGAGAAGCTGGAGAAATACCAAGGGCTCAGAGAAGAGCTCGAGAGGATGTGGAGGGTGAAGGTAACGGTGGTCCCGTGGTAATCGGAGCACTAGGTGCGGTGACTCCCAAGCTAGGCGAGTGGCTCCAGCAGATCCCGGGAACAACATCGGAGATCTCTGTCCAGAAGAGCGCAGTCCTGGGAACAGCTAAGATACTGCAAGAGGACCCTCAAGCTCCCAGGCCTCTGGTAGAGGACCCGAGCTTGAAGGATAAACCGCCCGCAGGGGCAAGATGGGTGGGGGGTTTTTTCCGTTTATATATATATATATATATATATATATATATATATATATATATATATATATATATATATATATATGTATTAGTGCTGTCAATAAATTAAAAAATTAACTAATTAATCTCACAATTTTCTGTAATTAATTGGGTAATTAATAATTAATAAGCTTGTAACTGACATTTATGCAATATAATGAAGTAAATGCAGAATAAACACAAAGAATGTGTTTTGGAGTTTGTACGTGTTTTGGAGTTTGTACGTGCTTTGTCTCTAGCGGCCACCGTAAATATACTTTTATTTATTCACTCCACATAAAATCTAATAAATAAATTATAAAATATAAAAACCAATTTGTTCCCCCTGTTCAAATCACGGACAAACAGCATCCCACAGTTGTTTATGTTTTTAAACCCATTTTGCACAGAGGCATTTTTTGAAAAATGTATTGACAGCAATGTTGAATATTATTACACAGGAAAAAAACAACTACACGTGAAATAATTACCCTGTGACGCCTTTGCCCTTCTAAATGGAGGGACAGTAACTGCTTGTGTATATGTAAGTGTGTAAAAACTGCAGATAGTCAGATTAACAGTAACAGTATTTCGTCTCTATGTGCCATTCTGCAATTCATCTCATGTAAACAATAACGTGGCGCACAGCATGCCGTGAAAAAAGGCACATACCTTTGGCATTGCGTGACAAATTCTGTATTCCTCGTCCACATGTAAACACAAAAAAGTAGTTTTAAAAAATCTCCATTATCTGTGATAAGAGATTTTTTAGGATTTTGGGATTTTTATTATGTTATGCTTAAAAGTACGTTTCTTTATCTAAATGTGTTTGCTCTTTTCAGTATTCAGCTTAAACTCTGCAACTCTGTGCAGACTCCTAAATGGGGAAGTTACACAGGAAGCCTGCAGTTCTATTTTATCTCTTCCTGTACGTCTCTGAGAATGCTATGAATAAAAAGGCTGACAACTATTGCACGGTGCGAGTCTCCCTGAGTCTCACCCGTGTACACGTAAACCTGTCTGAGCGTTTTTATTCCGCCCTGAGTTGCAATACAGGAAAACTCCTGACATTTGTTGGTCCTTCGAGCCGGATGAGACACAGGTGATTTGAAACGCCATTTACGTGTGGACGAAAGGCCCAAATGCATAGAAACAGCTGCGTTTTCAAAAAATATGTGTGTGGACGTAGCGTAAAAGAGTTAGTAGTGTATTTTATTACTACCTATAATTTTTTGCAGTTTACTTTTATTTGCTTAATTGTTTACCAAATGTTACCAATTTCAATGGAGTTTGAAAACAAAATATGGGTGTGTGGTTGGAGGGTGTGTTTGTGCGGGGGGGGACATTTTTCTTGTAAAACAAAGGGGGGCTCAGCAAGTTCCCAGAAAGTTTGGGAACCACTTGCATAAGATGTAAGTACAACTCGTCCGTTTTCATATGCAAAAAAAATTATTGCGCTAGCTGACGTGGTTCAGGTTCTACAGGGATTTAAAAATAGTTACGCAAAATGGAGCGTGCCCACTCCGACCGGTTTTAAAGGGTTAAAGAGATCAGGTCTCTCCTACTGAGAGTGAAAACAGGAGTTTAACACTGTTGTAGTGTCGAGTTTGTCAGCTTTCAGGGGAGCGCCACTGACCAGGGGCCCCAAGCAGTATCTCCGCATATGCCCCATAAGTTGGATGTGAGTTAGAAGAGACAGAGGTAGAATTCTGGCATAATGTGGAGGAAGTATTATTAGTGTTGCCAGAGGTAGAAACTGATGATTGGAGTGGAATCATAAGATGTAGACCTGAGGAATGAGGAAGTATGGGAAAGTACTCAACGCAAGAGGTGGGCAAAAAAAAAATAATTAAAAATTGGATTGTCAGAGAGATGAAAAAGTAGACAGAAGTACTGTGTGTGTATAGGTGTATGGCAAAGAGTTGTTGTTAAGCAAGTTAATACTTATCTATCAATTATTCAAGGATAAAAAAACACAACTAACCCAAAGGATGAACCAGCTCTGTGTCTACACATAACAGAGAATTTAAAATATAAAATGATAACTTTCTGTATTTTGTTACTTGCAGCCTTTGGCACAAACACACGTTGTTCTATTTCTTTAGTGAAATCCATTAAAATTGCCAAAGATCACAAAGTTTGACTGGCGTAAAATAGAATTTATACTACAACAAGGTGATCCTGAAAAGCCTATTAGCCAAAATCTTGGCATATCTTGGTATGGTAGGCAGTGTGTCTGTCATGTTTGGAGTTTTACTTGATCGACCAGTAAATTCAGAGCTTCACTTCTACACTCAGTTCTCCCTTCACCACGATGGACCTGTGCAGCTTCTGCATCACTGTAGCCGCAGCACCAATCCATCTGTCAATCTCCCGCTCCCTTTTCCAATCACTTGTGAATAAGACCCCGAGATACTTAAACTGCTCCACTTGGGGCAGGAACTTGTTCCTGTAGATCAAGCTCTTGCAATGAAAAAGATCAAATGGCCCGTAGCAATGGGCCAAACACCCATACTCTCAGAGCACCCCCACAGTACACACCGAGGGACAGATCAAATGCCTTCTCCAAGTTCACAAAACACATGTAGACTGACTGGTCAAACTCCATGCACCCTGAAGTATCCTTGAGAGGATAAACAGCTGGTCCAGTGTTCCATGACCAGGACGGAAACCGCATTGTTCCTCGTGTATCCAGGGTTCGACTAATGGATGGACTCTCCTTTCCAGCACCCTGGCACAGACTTTCCCAAGGAGGCTGAGGAGTGTGATCCCCTATAGTTGGAACACACCCTCCGGTCCCTTTTCTTAAAGATGGGAACCACAACACCGGTCTGCCAATCCAGAGGTTCCGATCCTGATCTCCACACAACATTGCAGAGGCATGTCAAACAGCACAGCCCCACAATATCCAGAGCGTTCAGGAACTCAAGGCAGACCTCATCCACCCCAAGGCCTCTGCCACCAAGAAGTTGTTTAACTGCCTCAGTGAACTCGCCTTCGGAGATTGGCAGGTCATCCCCCTATGTCCCCAGACTCTGCTTCCTCCATGGAACAAGTGCCAGTGGGATTAAGGAGGCCCTTGAAGTATTCCTTCCACTACCCGACAATCTTCTCTGTGAAAGTCAGCAGCGCTCCACCCGTACTATACACTGTGCAGGTAGAGCACCGCTTTCCCCTCCTGTGTTGCCTGACGGTTTGCCAGAATCTTGTCGAGGCAGTCCAAAAATCTTTTTTCATGGCCTCTCTGAACTCCTCCCACACCCGGGTTTTTGCTTCAGCCACTACCTGAGCCACACTCTGCTTGGCCTGTCGGTACCTATTAAGTCCCACAGGCTAACCAATCCCGATAGGACTCCTTCTTCAGACTAGTGGCTCCCTTCATCTCTGGTGTCTGCCATTTGGTTTGGGGGTTACCACCACAACAGGCACCAACCACCTTGTGGCTGCAGCTCAGTGCAGCGGCTTCTGCAATAGAGGCGCTGAACATGGTCCATTTGGACTCAATGTCCCCAGTCTCCCTCGGAATGCTGTTGAAGCTTCGCTGGAGGTGTGTGTTGAAGATCTCATGGACTGGGGCCTCTGCTAGGCATTCCCAGCACATCCTCACTATACGTTTAGGCGCACCAGTTCTTTTCAGCATTCTCCACCACCTGATCCAACTCACCACCAGGTGGTGATCAGTTGACAGCTCAGTCTTCTCTTTACCCGAGTGTTCAGAACATATGGCCTCAGGTCTGGTGATACGATTACAAAATCTATCATCAACCTGCGGCCTTTAGCGTCCTGGTGCCACGTGCACTTATGGACACTCTTATGTTTGAGCATTGTGTTCATTATGGTCAAACTGTGGTTTGCACAGAAGTACATCAAAAACACTGCTTGGGTTCCAATCCAGGAGGCTGTTCCTCCCAATCACGCCCCTCCAGTGCATGACCTCACTGTCATTGCCCACATGAGCATTGAAGTCTCCCAGTAGTACAACAGAGTCTCCAGGCGGCGCACCCACCAGCACCCCACCCAGGGACTCCATGAAGGCTGGGTACTCTGAACCGCCACTCGGTGCATAAGCGCAGACAACAGTCAATCTCCGTTTCCCTGCCCAATCACTTGTGCAGGAGATACTTAAACTGCTCCACTTATCCATTGGGAGAAACTCCAAAGATACAGGCAGTGGCCCGTAGCAATGGGCCAAACACCCATACTAGGATACCCACCCCAGGCCGCTGCCTCTCACCAGGGGCAACTGCAGACTAAGACAGAGTCTAGCCCTTCTCCGGGAAAATTGTTCTAGAGCCTAAGCCATGTACTGAGGTGAACCCGACTATATCTAACTGGTACCTCTCAACCTCACCACTGACTCAGGCACCTTCCCCACCAGACTCTTTGCCTACCAGAGAGGTGGCATTTCATGTCCTAATTGCCAGTCTTGGTAGCCAGAGACAGGTCTGCCAGGGCCTCTGCTCCTGGCCGCTGCCCGGCACACAATGCACCCAACCCCTACGGTGCCTCCTGTGGGTGGTGGACCTGCAGGAGGATGGCCCAATCTGCCTTTTCCAGGCTTTGCCCAGCCGGTCCTAATGGACTAAGGCCTGGCCACCAGACGCTCACTCTCGGGCACCCTTCCCAGGCAGGGTGAACTGTTTCCTTGGTGTTGTGCTCATAGGGGTCTTCTGAATGACCAGTTTGCCATGGGAGACCCTAACAGGGGGCAGAAGCCCCCAGACAACATAACCCCTGGGATCCCCTGGGACACACAAACCCCACCACCATGATAAGGGTTTTTCAGACAAACATGTAAGAGAATAGTGTATTTATTGGATATGTTCCAAGGTTCCAAGAGTCCTATTGCAACAAATTAGCTGGAATATTGTGGCGTGTGGCATGCTTGATGTTACATACTTTACCCTATATAATTAAACAATTGGAAAAATAAATAAAGATCTGAAATATAGAGGGGAGATTTATTTTAAAAAAAAACACTCATTTATGCTGCTCAGTGTGCATTAAAGGCAATAGGTAGGGAAGAAAATAATTTTTCCTATTGACTTATTTGAATATTGCACAAAATAGGCCTACTGCTTGTCACGGTCACATCACTGTAGAACTTTATAAGACATACCTTAAAAGAATAATGGGATATAGTCTTCCTTCTGGCAATAACCATGCCAATTGATTAACTTGTCAACAAGCAACAAAGTTTTCAAAACTTTAATCTAGAATTTAGTGTAGACTCTCCTGACTGAGTGCTCCATCTATCAACAATGTACAGCCATCAAGGGGAATGATCTCTAAGGGAAGATGACGACACCTTAAGACAACTTCAGTTTCATATAACCTTTAAATTAATGTTCCACTGTCATCTCTAAGAAAACTGCAGCACTCAGAAGAGGATATTTGTGTTTGGAAAAGGACGAAAGGTTTCTCCACTAGACTGATTTTTTGGTTTCAGTCTTTAGAGTAAATCTTATATTTATAATGACACTGATTGACTCTTAGAAGTTATTTAAACAATCGTGTTTGTTCTCAATGGCAGGTAACAGCTCACTAATTTGTGCTTTCTTGCACCAATTATTGACAGTCCGGGTCATGATTGTGCACACCCTGGTGATAATCTTTCTTTGTATCAACATGTTGCTCATTGTGACCTTTGTAAAAAAGGAATGCTTTCACACATCTGCTCGCTACATTTTATTTTTTGTCACTTTACTGTCAGACAGCTTTTTGTTAGTCATGACTGATATCTTGCTTATTTTAACCAGATGTTCAGTACAAGTTTGGTTGTGTATAATTATCACTCTTTTCGTGCTTGTGTATTCTATTGTCACACCAGTTACTCTGACAGCAATGACTCTGGAGTGCTATGTAGCCATTTGTATGCCCCTTCGTCATGGACAGCTGTGCTCCACACGTAGCATTAAGTACTGTATCCTGATAATTCATGGCCTCAGCTCTGGGCCATGCATTGTTATTATTTCCATGTTCTTTGCTACTGCTTCAATTAGCTTCTACAGTCAATACACAATTTGCTCTGTTGAAATGTTTATGCTTTATAGATGGCAGGATCATGCTCGCTCAGCTGTAAGTCAGTTTTATTTCATGATTATGGGCATCACTATTGTTTTTTCATATGTTCAAATAATGAAAGTGGCCAAAGCTGCATCAGGAGAGAATAAGAAGTCAACACAAAAAGGAGTGAGAACAGTGATCCTTCATGGTTTCCAGCTGCTTCTCTGTCTTGTTCAGCTGTGGAGTCCATTCATAGAAACAGCTGTCCTTCAGATTGATGTCAACTTGTTTAGAGATTTCAGGTATTTTAACTATGTATTATTTAGTATTGTTCCAAGGTGTCTGAGTCCTCTCATCTATGGCCTCAGGGATGAAACATTCTTTCTTTCGTTGAAAAATCTCATGCCTACTTCATCCTGTTCAAAAAAACATGTGATTTGACAAAGTACATCACTTCTATTAATAATGGTAACATCCATATTTAATCAAAACATTCATTAATTTTGACAATATTGACAAGCATGTAATGATTAACTTCATATATTTTAACAGGTACAATTTACACTGAAGTTTTAAAAAATAAAAATGTAAATAATAAGAGTTAGTTTATCTCATTTGACAGAATTTACTGTAGAGTATCTACACAATATGTGGAACAATAAACAAAATAATAAGTATGTGTGGTGTTTTCCACTCATCAAATCCGACATGAGAGGCTAAATAAGAATAAATGTCTTTTTGAACTTGTAAAAACAAATTTATTTCTCTAATGTCTTTAGGCATAGACATGGTTAATCAGCAAGATGATTATTTATCACAATATAAATAAAACTAAATGGAATTTTCCAGGATCTAATATGTTCATTATTAAAACACCTAAATCATGTCATCGTAATTTAGCATTATGTGATTGGGCACCAAATGTGGATGCACAACAGATATCATAACAATTATAAATTGTAATAAATAGACATTTTCTTGTACTGTTATGTAGATGTCATCAAACAATGAAACACAGAATAATTTTGTTATATTATTAAAGCAAAACATATATTATATTTCACTTATGGATAGGATAAAAGGGTGTATGTCAAGAAGTCATTCTTAAGGAAGAAAAACAGCGAGAAAAGGCTGAAGTATGCCCAGTTACACAACAACCGGACTGAAAGTTAATAGTAACGAGCTGTAATGATTTATCCAACTTAGAAATTTCTTGGTTCAACTCATCATTAATACACTTGGCTTCATTAAAGGTTGTATCAAACCTCAAGTAAACAAATGAAATAAATGCTTGTTGGTGAGTTTGTGTTACTTTTCTTAAAAGTAATGCAGCAAACGAAGTTGAAAACCAGCCCAAAGAGACTTTAAAGACACCACAATGATTTTACTATAGACACATGAACAGGTAGAAATGGAGATTGCAAGCCTGACTGCTCATTACTGCCTTTGTTACCTGTTAGCAATCAGGCTCTGGCTGCTTGGCAGTGGTGTCCATACACTCAGCTTTAATATCATTTACGTCTTGCATTTTTCCAGAACCCTATATACATAATCACATACTGTGTATACTACTGTTTATATAGTGTATTATCTTACTTATTTTGTATTTGTTTGTATTTTATTTGTATTTTTGTATTTTTCTTCTGCTATCTGTACCTGAGCTGAGGTTGCCATCACCAGTGTGTGAGCTGGGTGGATGTCTGATGTGTAAAGCGCTTTGGGGTCCTTAGGGACTAGAAAGCATATATAAATACAGGCCATTTAAAGCATACATTTTCCCGCCATAAGATCAATAAAGTCTTATCTTATCTTATCACTCTGGGTTCTTGGCTAGCTTTGCGTTAGCATGCCGTCTTGCAGATGTTTGCAAAGAGCTGAAGTTCTGTTAGCAGTATCATAAAAAGCAGTATAACTTTGTTGCATGCTACAACCAAAACTGCAGACAACATTGTTCTAGGCTAATTTGGAACATAAAATTGGATAAAAACTTCAAGTTCACCTAGACTCAGAGGACAACTGTTTGCCTTTCCTGGACTGCGCTGTGCACATTGAAGAGAATGGCAACCTCAACATTGAAGTTAATATGTACCTCCTCTTTGACTCCCATCACCCTCTGGAACACAAACTTGGAGTAATTACCCTACACCACCGGCAGAACATGTTCCCTCTAAGCCTGAGGGAAAAATACTACACACGTCAGTGAAAACATGTATTATCCTAACTGGGCATTCATAAAGTCAGCAATCCACAGAAAAGAAGATCAGACACCAGCGAGGGAGGATAAGAAAGACAGACGCATTTATAGTCATCCCCTATGTAGCCGGTGTATCATTAAACTCGGACTTTTCTTGTTGTTCCCAGTGTACTTCAGACCCAGCAACACACTCAACAGAAACTGGTTCACCCGAAGACAAAACTCCAAAACACAGACTGAACAACGTGGTGTTTGTACAGTGCAGCGAGGAATGCCCAGACCTCTATTGGAACCAAACAGCCACTTCCGCATGGCACAACATGAATTCCACAGGACAAGACTCAGCAGTCCACTACATCTTAAGGATAAGATCACTCTTTCAAAATGCCAATGTTCACATTTGGACAGAGAGGACAGATGGTTTGAAAGAGGAGTGGGCCATCTATGTCCACTGTGATCCCCATCCTTGAACAGAGGCGTGGTTTACGACATGTCTGCCATCTATAATCAGTTTTGGTTCCCTCCCCAGGGATTCCCCATCACATGCATGGACTAGTCCTCAGGAATTCAGACAACCTTTCTCATTCACTATTTGTTAGGGTCCCACACCCACTTTCACAACTCTGATTAGAGGATCATTGTCCCTCATTAATACTCCCTGGGTTAAAATCTGGCTCTCGGCCATTTGACCTTAGAACTGAAGAAGGGATGAGAGGTGAAACGTCATCACTGTCGTTTTTCTTTGCAAAGTTATAATAGGGGATAATAGGGGATATGATTGCTGGGTTTTTCTCTGTTCTGTTGTAGGGCCTACCTTACAATATAAAGAGCCTTGATGTTGTTGTGATTAGGCAGTTTATAAATAAAATTGAATTGAAATTGAATCTTTAAAAACAATGGAGGACACAGTAATTTTATTTAAAAAAAATCTTTGTTACAACAAAACATATATTGTAATCCACTGATGGATAAGAATCACTGGAACAAAATATTAGTGATTCCATCGTTTTCCTACATTTACTAACCCTAATAAATAGTCTTAAATAAAAATATTTGCAAGTGGTTTATTGTTAATTTTATTTTCAAAATTAGCCTTTTTTTGCTTTATTCTTCTGTGAAAGTAAACATGTAAATATCTGACAGTAGGAAAGCTATTATAGCAAAAAGACTAGAAAAGACGTTTTCGAAGTTGAGCTCATTACTTTGAAATCAATAGCACTTGCACATTGTTTTCCTGTTTTCCCATATGTCTGTCTTAGTCCTCTCGTAGATAAGCCTCATGCACCTCAAGCCCATCACTATCCTCAAGGAAGGCAGCATATTCTGCCATCCTCTGGATCTCTTCTACTTTTGTCTCAGCCAGCTTCTTATCTGCCTCGGCAGAAAGTTTCTGTGCTTCTTCCACCTGCGACCGGGCCACCTGGATGTTTGTCCTCATTGAGATGGATGCCTGGTGAGCTCCTGGAAACACAGATTCATTTTGTCAGATTTCTGAGTAAAAATATAGGTGTATGCAACTATTCCCAGAACTTTATAAAGTAACAGTACATGTCCCAAATTTGATTTTAATGACTTCATTCATCCATAATTCAGGAAAAGATTCTTCTCACCTGAAGTGCACGCTGCCTCAGCTGCCATTTTACACAGGCTGATGGCATTGATCCAAGCTGATTCATAACGTTTGCATTCAACTAGTCTTTCACTAGCCTGTTAAGACAGAGAGAAGTGACAAACTCAATAATTTCTTAATGTAAAAGCTAATTTCCAAAATATAAACTCAACACAAAAGCATATTAAACATTTGTTTTGAGGACAAAGAGGACAACACAAACTAACCTCTGCACGCCAGCCATTGATCGCTTGCTGGAGTGAATCCTCCTCTGCTGGGGTCATTCTTCCCAGTGAGACCAAATATTGTCTTTGAAAAGCAATACGTGAGTGCACAGCCTGTGAGTAAACAGAGGGAACAAAAGCAGTCAGTTACAGTACACAGCAACATTTGAATTATAAACTCAGAAGAGTTTGTAGGACACTGAACAGTATTTCGGGCTACTTGTATAAGTTCAAATCAGACATACAAGACTTTATTTTAGAATTTTTGCTAATTTTATCCATTGTCTCTCAGTTTTCATAAATTTGTCCAAGTAAAATTAATTCCAAAGTTTATTGTCACCATATTTAATATTAGGCTGAAAATTGCTGCAGTATATTACTGAATAGATGTGTCCAGATGTTTTTGTCCTCTCATGTTTGTGTTGAATTTAAATTAAGCTATTTTTTAAATCTTTTGAAAAACGAAATGTTGCAAACCATGTCTTATACACAGTAAAAACCTACCTTTGAATAGTCTGCAAGGGCATCGACGTAAGCCAAGGTGGTCTGAGAGAGGAAAGTACATGAGCTGTCTGTAATCACTGAGGCAGCTCTTCTGATCAGAGAGTCATGCGAGAGGTTTTCCACTTGCTGCAAACAGGGAGAAAAAAAATATCAGTGTTTTTAAGTCTTTTCTTTAATTTCTCCATATGTATATTATCTATAAGAAGAAGAAATACTCTGAAGACTCCTGAAGAGTCAACATTAGTGCAGTTGTAGGTGACTGTACTAATTCACACTTCTATGTTATTTCTGGAGACTCACCCACCTGTGTAAAAGGGACAGCACAAAGCCCACGGGCAATGGTTAAAGACGCTATGCTCATGTGTGAAGGCTTTGTCAGTTCCCCAAACTTCTGGTTTCCAGGTATCCTGCTCTCAGAGCTGCTGTAGAAGCAATGCAGTATGTTAGGACTAGGACCAGCAAACAAATTAATGATATTTCAATTTGAAATGCTGTGAGTTATTGTCCTATGGTCTGACTTGGACCAACTTGTGGTAAATTTCACCAAAGATCAAGGTCTGGTTTTAACTTTGCAAATCATTTTGTTGAATATTTATTCACAACTTACCTGAGGAAGCGAATGCAAGCTGCTCCTCTCCTTAGCACGCTCTTACTGGTCCGCAGCACTGAAATGTCTATCTGATTCCGCACAAGTCCTGTAGCGGCACGGCTCGCACACACTGAACACTGACGAACAGCTTGCATTTTGCAGATTAATTTGATCTGCTGCACTTACAGAGTCTATTTATCTAATCTGTAAAATAAGTTCCTGGCTGCAGGTTTTCCTGTTCAGTTTAAACCTTGCACTTTTCTCACTGTTGCCTTGTCTTAGTAAAAGTCTTACTTGCTGCTAGAGAGGTTTGAGTCTGCTCTGTGAATAAAAACTATCATGTCTTGTGGGTATTTATAATGACTCAGCACCACTCAATTACGCAAAAGGCATTGATCTGTTGACTGTCCCTGTAAATGTACGTATTTGGTGTTATCTGCGAAACCCTGTAGATACGTGCAGGTTAGAGACCATTTGTGCTGGTTGTGGACTTTCTATCTCTATCACTGTGTAGGGTTTATATGTATGACTCAAAAGGCTAGATGTAGTTAATGGCAAAAAGTTTACCAACTTTCATTACATTTTAATTTGAAAAACATCCCCCAAAAACAACTATTTATACTCATAAAATTTCCCACACCTAAAAAGTGGCTTTTCTGTCATAATGTACAATTAGGGTTAGTGCAGAGCAGAAGAATGATAAAGCATGATAAAGGGCCAAACTCTGTTTTTCATTTTTCATTATCATTTTTTGTACTGATGCATAACTACAATGAAAGCCAGAAGCCACTACCCAGAACAACAAACTACTGAGAGTTGCATTGTGGGTAATGTAGGTGTTTTGAGACAGGCTTATTGGAGGTAATAAGATCAAATGAAACCACACCAGGATAATATAAGAGCCAAAGATTGGAAGCAGGGCTGTTGGGCACACTCACAAGGGTGAGGAAAGGAGACATGTAAGACCAAGTATCGGGTAAAAATAATTAGGAAATTACAGGTGGAGCAAGACAAAGGTAGCAAGTAAAAAAAACAAAAGGGAAAAGGGAAAGTTTCCAAAATAAAAGGAAGTGACTGTAACTTGTGTACCACATCCGGTCATGGCACATGATACTCCTTGAAGAGGTAGGTCTGTCACAATTCAGGTAGACTTGGGTGCACATGTAGTGCACCCATGTAGTGCATCTACTATCTGTGCCCAACACCAGCATTTCTTCAACAACTACCTCTGTGAAAATCACTATGTTGTGTGTAATTTATGGTACCACAAATCTATCAGTTTGCATACGGATTTCCATACAGACTCATAGGGAGAGGGGTTTTCACCTACTGCATGTCACTGTGCAGTAGGTGTGGATGGCCTATACATCAGTTGAATGGTTGACAAATGGACTGAAATAGGGAAGGGAGCAATACTGAAGTTCACTAAGAATGTGAGAAGTGTGCAAAAACATCAAAGATAAAAAAAAATACAGAACATAACTGAAACAGATAATTGGTTTATTTCTGCTGCATTAATATTCAGACACTTTCTGTGAGGCCCGTTTGCCTTTTTTGGATCTAGTTAACCTTGTATGCACAATATGACAAACTGCAGCACGGAGTCCATTGTTTTGTACAAGTCATCTAAACTGTGTTCAAAACAAACAAATGTTAAAATAGAAAGTTTCAATTACTAATGCAAATATCAAGATACCAAATATGCCAAGATGAATTTTGGTGGGTAGTTTTTTAAAATGAGGCACAAAACATTTCAAATGTTTTCTTTTCCGAAATAAACTTTTTGTGTTGGAATCCAAAAAGAGACTGCAGTTGTTTATGGTGGAGAAAGAGGGCCTCAGTTAGGAAATGAGAAATTGCTGACATCATAAGAGCTTCTGTTTTAATAATTTTTTCCTTTGTAAGTACTACATTAAATAAGCTGATATGATCAGATAATAAATTGACTTCAACAGGTTTAAAACTACTTTGAGGATAAAGATGAGAGAAAGTGTATACTGAGGTCTTGAATCTCAGGAAAACTTTACAACATGATGAGCACTTTGGATGGTCATACAACTGGGCCAACACTGTAGCAAAATAATGCATAATTTCTTCGTCAAATCTGCATTACATACTTATTTCACCTTCTCTGCGTTTCTCTCTCTGTGCCATTTAATGTTCCACTAAAACTCAATTGGCCAAAAGTCTTGCAATTGCCCTCTGTCTGATGCACTGAAAGTGAGTTATTTGCTGAGCTGGGTTCAAAAACAGAAAGTTTGTTTTGGACAGAGACTGTGGCCCAGTCCTCTGGGGTCCTCATTACTGACGCAAAACTTGCGTAAACAGCTGACAAGCCCCCATGAGCTGCTCTCTACAGAGTCAACTTGTTTGCCAAACAAAAGAAAACTTCAGGTTGCTCAATGGGACTCGAGAGCTTTGTGTTAATAATCAGCTAGTCTGTTAATTACTAAGCGGGGGACATGGGCCATGCCCTCTAACTGCGCTCTGGAGATTCAACACTCAATGAAGAAACACCTCTTAATAGATTTCATCACCTTTTTTTGAAAACAACGCTGTTATTACACCTGCAACTCTGTGCTCTGATTACCAACTTGAGTAAAGTTGTGCAAGAATGTTAAACATTGTCACAAAAAGATAATGCACTATGTCAAAGATACCACAGCTTTTGTGCCAGTAGGGTTTTTGCCATTTTTTACAAGGCCCTGGACAAAAATCTACAACAATCTACAACAACTTCAACATATACAAGTACAGACCTGAAAACCTACCAGACCTGTTGGAGGATATACACAAATTAAATGGTACATTTTCTTCAGAAACATTCAGGTCATTCCTGCTGGAGTTCTGATATACAGAAGTCCTCATATTTGTTCTCCTATCTGGCAAAAACATTACTTCTCATATGTTCAGCTAAACAGATTATACCAGCAATTATCATCGTTAAAACCTTACTGAACACTTAATCATATGTCTGAACATAATCCTGGACTTCATCAAGAAATTATTTTTAACTTGCAGTTTTTGAATGCAGCCAACTATACAATTTATCAAATGTTTTTTAAATATAAAAAAACATCTTAAAGCATGAGATTCTTGTACTACATTTTCTTGCATTTTCTCTAACAATTATGTCAAACATATAACTAGAACTGGCCCACCAAAATGTCCAATCTGTCATTGTGGATGGTTTTGGAAAATGTGGAAATTTCAAGAACAAAGTGGTATACATTTTGGACCTACATCTGCATTTTCATCAGTATTACAGTTTTTTTTTTTTTTTTTTACTGTCAAAGACAACATCCACGACCTATCATAAACCAAAGGCAGTTTTTTTATGTTTTGGTTCATTTTTGTTTTCTTAGCTCAGAGTTGAGCATGATGGCGGTTACATGGTTAATTTGTTTTGTATTAACATTAACCAGGTTTACTTTCTAAAAGCTTGTTTAAAATAAAAGAAAAACTATGAAGAGACAAATGAAAAACACTGTGATGCAACTATGCAGGAAAAATTATATGAAATGATAATTAAGTCAACCTTTCAGTAACCCCACAGTGACAGGCTCACCATGAAGGAGGCCTCACCAAGATCTGCAGCTCACAAAATGTCTACACACTGACTTTCACAGTTACACTTGCTATAAAAATAAAGACAAAATTGTATAAAATTGTGGTCAACTGTCATTGCCTAGCAGTTCACAAGCAGTTTGTACAAGAAACAGCTGGCTCAACTAACCCAGATAACTTCAAAGGTGTCTATTCACCAAAGTCAGCGTAATGCCAACAATTGATACGAGAGCTCCCCTTCCAGCTGGAAGAGGCTTGTCCCAGTGACTGATTCAGCAAAACGTACATTTAAAGGGGCATTTATGGCTTTTCTACTGTGTTCAAGCCTTCCTGCCCTCAAAGTACAGCTGCTTAAAAGGCCTTCATTTTCGCCAGCTCATAGTTTGGTACACATGAACTGAACCTTCATTGCATAAGAGGCTTCCAACGTGGAGCCAAGTTCAGCAAACTTTTAAGCCTGTGGGATGGAAAATCACTGAGCTTAGGAAGGTAATTACTGTTCTGGTTTATGATCATTTAGGTATTTTTTTATGCTTGGGTGTAGATTTAAATATTTTATGTATTTTATATTTTATTGTAAAAGGTCACAATATACATTATTTATTTTGACCCTGCAGTCTTTTCAGGAGGACATTTAAAGGAAATAGTGTAGCACTGACTTAATAGAGTAGCCACTAAAAAACTAATACTGAGACTTCCCAATATCTAAAACCACTGGACTGGATCACAGTGGCTACAGCCATCTTTTTCATACAATCTATGATAAAGGTCTATATTTATTGTGCTTTTACTTAACACATTTTTACTTTATATAGTATTTTACTGCTCAATAAAAGAATGCTCATTGGCTTACATACCACTCCACTAAATATAGTATGGTTTCTATTCAGGGTATGTGTGTTTTGTACTGTTTAAAAAAAAGAACATTTACTTTTTTAATGAATGCTAATATTTTATCACCAGTAATTGTGAATTTTTAATTATCTGTGTTGTCAGTATGAGCAGTGAATCACCTTGAAGCCAATTTTAGGAAAAAAATAGAAATAAAAATGGATAAAATTTTGTCTAATTTGACAGTATCAACTGCTGCTCATGATGCCTTACAATATAGACTCACTTGTCTGTTTAACTTCCTTTCATGGATCCTGTAATAAAAGGTGCTTTATCATTTTCCCCCACAGTAATCTGTAGTTAATGAGAACCATGATGCTTAATGACGATAGCATGAAATTAATTTATCTCTGGGGAATCAGCACTGAGTCAAACATAAGATAACCGAGGCCAAACAGATCAGACAAGGGGAAGACCATCTTTGACACTTTGTTTGTTGAAAACATGTTGTGTGCTGAGAAGAGAAATCTGAGCTCTTCTGACAGACAAAGTCATTCTTATTAGGTGAGCGAGGCACTGTCTCATTTTAATGAGTAAATGGTTTGTTTTACAGGGTGATTTGAGTTTACTGATTATTTTATTAACATGAGGCAGCTCATTTCTGTTGTAAATGTAAATGATATTATACATTATGTTTTATTTTATCTTGTGTATATGGAAGTTTAAGTTGTGCTTTTTTTAACGGGTGTGCTGCAGCTTAAAGCAGCAAAAATGCAGAATCTGACTGAACTTCCTTTTAATGCAACTTCCCAAAAAAGTCTGTCTGTTATTATCAAAGTATGTGCAGTTATCCCCTTCTTCAGCACCTTCCTCTGCTGCATTGCTGTCATGCTACATGTGTTTGCATCTCACAGGCAGTTCCTAAACACTTCACGCTACATCCTGTTTGCCCACATGTTGATCAATGACACCCTGCAGCTTCTGTCCTCTGTGCTGCTTTTCCTACTTGTAATGGGTCAGGTAAAATTTCTTGTTTTCTACTGTGTTCCTCTGCTGTTCATATCCACTGTTACTTATCAGAACACACCTTTAATCCTGGCCGCAATGTCCCTGGAGCGTTATGTTGCCATCTTCTATCCCCTGCAGCGCCCGGCTGCCTGGCGCTCAGGCCGTATCTGGATCATTAATCTTTGTCTGTGGCTTATAAGCTGCATGTCCCACATCATCGAGTACTCCATCGGGAAGCAACGTCCTGCTGTAGATGTCCTCTTTACACCTGTGCTCTGCAAAAATATACTTATCAACTCATCTCCAATCCAAGCATTATTCAGAACTGCTGTGAGTGTGATGTTCTTTGCAGTTGTGGCTGTTGTCATCTTCTCCACATATGTGAGAATCCTGCTGGAAACCAGGAAGCTGAGACAGGACAGAGTATCTGTGAACAAAGCCAAGCACACTGTGCTGCTGCATGGCTTTCAGCTGTTTCTTTGCATGTTGGCTTTCACTCTCCCCATCACTGAAAGTCTGACATTGTTGTACACTAACTGGCCAGCAGAAGACATTGCCTTTTTCAATTATTTCTGTTTTATCCTAATCCCACGCTTTCTTAGCCCACTCATCTACGGCTTCAGAGATCACAGTCTGAGGAGATACATTGGGAAAACATTCCTCTGCTGCTCAAACGCAGTCAAGCCCCATTTCAGAAGCAAACAGCAGGACAGCTTGTCTGCTTCTTGAAAAAAAAAACAGTTTAGACTCCTGCAGAAAACCTGTGCAGAATATCTGCATCTCTGTCTGTCGTTTGCCCAAACGAACACTGAGCAGTTTCTTATGCTGTAATTATTTTTTCCATTCACACTGGCCATTAACAGATTCCTTATTGTACTGCATGTAAAACAAATCTGGAAACACAAACAGGCAATATATATGGAAAAAAAAAACACTAAAGTAAGATATCCACTTTATTTGTCTGATTAATATGTTTCTAAAGCCTCATATTGCCTTCAGATATTTTTGCACAGAACAAGGACCTGGCTCATGAAAGGGGCTCTGTAATTATCAGGTAAATATTTACAGTAAATAAAAAACATTTCAGTGGTAATTTGAGCGCATGAATATTGATTTGACTTCTTTTCCTTAAAAAGGCTAATAAAAGGTGTCTAAAATCTTAATATGACACTCCTCATGTTGGTCATGTTTTTGTGTCAGATTTCATGTTTGACTAAAAGTGTGATATCTGCACTGATAAATGCTCCATTAGATCTCTAACCTACAATAGTTGTTGGAGTATAGAGCGAATCTCAGAAAATACTTTTTTATTCTTCATTTAATTTTGTCAATTTGTTAAAAAAATAAGTGCACTATTAAAAGATGTCACTTTATACTGGAAATAAATTCTATAAAATTGTGATAAAATGTCTTTATCATCTTAGTTTCATGCTTTAACACTTTGGTTAGAATTATCACAAAATCATCCTAAACTGCACTCTGGTTTAAAAAGTTTTACTTGGTCAGCACTGGGGAAAATGTTCTTGATCTGAAATTAGTGAACCATGGTGCTTTGACCTTTTAATCTAAGGTTTTATTGATAATTTTGACATTGGTAATTTAAGGATTAAAAATGAACTGGCTAAATCTCTCGGACTCTCTGTGAAAACAATCCTGACGCCAGATGTTTTAGAGATCTGATGCTGTTAAACATAAACCAGAAGAGACTAAAAATCTGTGCCAGCACCATCAGACAAGATTACTCAATGGTGGGAGTGAATTTAAGGTAACTTTAATGACGTTTGAAGGGACACATCCTCTCATTCTTTCAGTGAGGATTTATGATTAACAGGGACTGAGTTGCATTCAAGGTAACTCTAAATGCTTTTTGGCTCTCTGTGAGTTAGCCGGACTTTATAGCAGATATTTAAAATCTTATGGTGTCAGTATTAAAAAGAAATACTTGCAGGAGTATCTGGATGCAGAACTTTTGAATGGGGAATATTGTTCCTTGTCAGACTTTGTTCATGTTTATTGGGTTTCTTTGGGAGTAAATATTAGGTGATGTTAATCAAACTGAAAACAGAATACAGCTGCTGAAAGTCTACAGCAGTTACCCCTCACATTTACTTTAGGTTAGTCACAAAATAATACATAAAACGATGTAAAAATGCTGCTTATATCCTGAACATAACCACTTTGTGTTAACATGCCACTAATTTTTAATCTGAGAAATCCTAATTTAGTTTAATGTCAATAAATCATTGCATCCTGGTTGTTACTTTTCCCGAACATGCCATTACATTTCAATGAAATTCTGAAAATAACATCATAATAGTAATAACAGAAAATCTTCAGACAAAATTACAGTTCTCTGAGTTTTGCTTTATGTAGTTTAACTCATTTTCAAATGTAGGCTAAATATTTAAACAGATGCTTTACTGCAATGTCCGACAGGAACAGTTGTAAAATCTTTCATAAGCAGATTGCTTGGAAGGCTTAAAACCATCATGTTTTTTCCCTTTTTGATGATCCAGCTTACATTTCTATAGGCAGGTGACCTGCGAACAGTTGTTATCTTTTAAAATCTAGATTTTCATGTCATTTATTGCAAAACTGATGAACTCGAACCGTCCAACTGCAGTACCTTTCACCACCAGGAAGGGGCTATCCATCTTTTGGGGATCCTTGCTGTGGCTCATCGCTGCTGCAGCTTGGATATTGCGCAGAGCTTTGTCCTGCATATGTCGCTGTGATTCCAAACGCGGTTTTTAAACTGTTTTTAAGAGCAGATGATTTCCCTTTTATTTTCAGTTTTTTAAATACTGACTTCACAGTAAAAGTAAACAAAATATTGCAAATATGTTACATCGCAGTATTTGCTCAGACTGAACTCATTTAATTAGAAACAGCATCTGTGACAACCCTATAAATCTGATGATATTGGTGAGCACATGAGCGCAAACTAATTGTTCTGAATCAATTCAGGCTGTCTGTATATGATGAACAGAGGGCGAAGGCTGATCTCAGATCAGTCGAGAGCCTGCTCCAATGCTGAGGAAAACTGAGAGGCGGTGAATCTGCCGAGGAAGAGAACGAACAGCTCACTTTCGGAGATGAAGTTTGTGTGCTTGTTTGCTTTCTCTCGGGCCTCCTGAGTGTCGTTGAGGAAATGTATACAGAGGGGTGAAACACTGGAAACAGACTTGATTGTAAAAGATTGAAAAGATTTGGATCTCAGAAAATATCCGATTTACGAATCTCGGTTTGGTTCGAGTTTTATCCAAAGCTGCTGATTATATCATAGCCCAGGAGACTGATCTCAGATCAGCCCTGAGAGCCTGCTCAAATGCTGAAGCTCAGCGGTGCTGTTCAGGAAAACTGAGAGGCGCAATATAGATGCTGGTGAATCTGCCGAGGAAGAGAACGAACAGCTCACTTAGGATTCGGAGATATCAAGTTTTGTGCTGGCTGTGTTTGCTTTCTCTGCTTAGGCCTCCTGAGTGTCGTTGAGAGGAAAATGTATACATCGCTGCTGAACATAAAGCAGGCGATCAGTGTTGAACGGAAGCTGATCGATTACTTGAGAATTTACATTGGCCACTGGAGGACATCAAACGGTAAGTAATGGTGAAACACTGTAAACAGACTTGATTGTAAAAGATTGAAAAGATTTGGATCTTAGAAAATATCCGATTTACACTGATTTTTGAGGTATTGCAGCATTAAAAGAAAAGCGTGCAGGTATTGATATCTCGGTTTGGTTCGAGTTTTATCCAAAGCTGCTGATTATATCATAGCCCAGGAGACACTGCACACACACATAGTAAGTAGTAATAGAACAAGCGTTGCAGATGTGAGATTTAATTATGATATGATCCCATTATGGCTTGTATAAACCTTATATGTATGATATCATTAAAAAAAAAGCAGAAAAAATAGACTTAAGGTTTTCGTGGCTCTATTTCACTATGTTGGATGCAGGATCACTGATACAAAACATACCAAGTCACTTCCCGCTAATTTATGCAAATAACTCAATAGTTCTTCTGTGGAAGTGTTTCTAATTTTGTGAAGGAATCTTTTGGTCATGAGAATTCAAACATTGGCTTGATTGTGGTGGATTTTTGCAAGTGTTTGAGCTGGAATAAGCTCAATATTTATGGTATTTATATGAGATACAGTTTCCTTGAATCAGTCTAATATTCTAAATGATACTTTGCCCATAGAGGACTTTTGCAGATGTAAATTTAATACTTTATAGACAGGATTCTTATCTTTTTCCTCTTGTTCCTTTCTTCTGGTGAAAATAATGTTTCGTGCATAAAAATGCCAGTTTAATTATTGAGATTTTATTATTTTTGGTCTGAAGACCCTGTTTAACAATTCTGTATCTTCACACAGTTTTTATGCCAAAGTATCCGACCTGCACACAGAACTTTACAAAGGCCCAGCGGTCGCAATGGCCAACCCTCTGGTGGCTTTTACTTTGATCAAACGTCTTCATTCAGAGTGGCTGAATGTCGTCTACAGCAATGAAGCCCTCGAGAAGGTACAAGGTTGCCCCACTGCCGTCTTCAAAGACACATCTGGTGGTGATATTTAAGCATCCACGTCCCCTCATCTCTGCTGTCACCACTAAACCCCTCATCATTCACCTTTTTGCCCCTCTGCTGTCCAGTCCTCAGGTCCAGTTACGAGGAGGAAGAGGCCGATCTTGAAACCGAAAGACCTTAAGAATTTTCCCAAAAGTCTTCCCAAAAAGTTGATTATGTTCATCTGGCCTTAACATTTTCAGTGAGCGAAACATTTCATCACTCATCCAAGTGACTTTTTCAGTCTCAGCTGACTGCAGGTTTCCCCAACAGAACATCTGCATAATGGCTGAAACTGGCACCACTGATTAATAATGGGCTGTGAGGTCAGTTTATTGATCATTAAAATGCAAATTGATCAGTCACCATTGATCAATGGCCATGAGTACCATTCACAGAGAGTGAATGGTACTCAATGGTACTCAATGACTGCAATCACAGCACTGTAAGATGGTAAAAGATGTACCCTTAGGGCCCCTCCTCAATTCAGAGATGGTCTTTCCCTTTTCATGTAAATGATCTCCTTGACTCCCCGCTCAAACCAGCGTTCCATCCTGTCCAGGATGTGCACATCCTCATCATTGAAAGAGTGTCCACTGGCTGGTAGGTGTGAATAGACTGCAGAGTCCTGGCCTGACAAGCTAGCTCTTCTGTGTTGTGCCATCCTCTTAGCCAGAGGTTGTTTGGTTTCCCTGATGTATAAATCACTGCAATCCCCCTGGCACTTACTGTAACAGCATACGCTATATTACCATATTAGTGACCAGATCCTTGAGGTGGACCAGTTTTTGCGGCAGTGTGTTTTGGGGTTTAAAAGCAGAGGAAACAGAGTAATATATATGGTACTCATAGCAACTGACGAATTTGCATATCAAGAAGATGAAGAAACTGACCGTACAGCCCATTGTTTGTCAGTGGTGCTCATTTCAGTCATTGTGCATATGTACTGTTTATAAGGTTGGAGAAACCTGCAGTCAGCTGTGACTGAAGAAGTCACTTGGATGAGTGACGAAACATTTCTCCCACTTAAAAAGCTACATCCAGATAAACAGGATAATTTAGGGGGGAAATCCTTACCTGGATGACTGAATATGCATCAAGACAATATAAAGTATCCTTGTAACTATAACATTGACAGTATTATGAGGGAATCGCTTTACTGGTCCAGGCCACTTAAGGTAAAATTGCTCTGCATGTGGTGCAAAATGAGTCCTGGTTTATTACATTGTTAGTAAGAAACACTTAAAGGCCCATGTTTTACTCTTAGCTCAGAGTAAGCATGATGATATGGTAAATTTGTTTCATATTAACATTAACCAGGTTTACTAAACCTAAAAGCTGGATAAACCAAAAGAAAAACCATGAACAGAGAAATTAAAAATACTGTGATGCAACTGTGTAGAAAGAAATTATATGAAATTATACAAAAACTGTCCTTAAATTAACCTTTCAATAACCCTACAGTGACAGGCTCACCATGAAGGAGGCCTCACCAACATCTGCAGCTCACAAACTGTCTCCGCACTGACTTTCACAATCACTCTTAAGATTAAGTTGTATATAAATGTGGTCAAATGCCATCGCCCAGCAGTTCACAAGCAGTTTATACAAGAAACAGCTGGCCCAATTAACCACGATCATTTGCAAGGTATCCATTCAGCAAAGTCAGTGTAATGTCATTGCCAAGAGAGAGAGTTGGACCCCAAAAGCAGACACGATAGACCAAGATTTCGAAACACTAAAACCTTTATTGAACACAAAAAGGTCTGGGATAAGAATAGGGCAGTGAAAGGGAATCATGCAGGTGCAGTAGCAACTGTAACAGAAGGAGAGGAGGGTTATAACCAGGCATTGAGAAAGATGGAGGATATTGCAGGGAGAAGTGTTGAGTGAGAGCTTACTTGGAGAATAAAGTATGAAGGATCCAGGAGGGCAGGCAGGTGAGTTCTCTGATTCTTTTCAGATTTCCAATGAACAATGGGTTGGCAGCAGCAACCCACATAGCAAAATTGGTATGGCCCGGATCTGGCCCACACACCGCAAAGAATGACGGCCCTTTGGTGGCCCAGACATGGGCCAGCACAAGGCTAGTTGCAGACACACTGCTGGCCCTGTGCTGGCCCAGACCAGTTTCAGCTCTGGCCCCAGATGTCAGCCTAATGTGTACCTTAACCAAGCCATGTAATGACAACATGTGAACATAACAGGGCGAAAGTAACATGACGAAACTCTGTTCAGACAGTGAGTGGACTCTTTCTTACATAGAGCTTTTCTACTCCCTCGGGTTACTGAAAGTGCTCTATACAACATGCCACATCACCCACTACCTCTAAACTGAGTGCTTTCTAACTACATTCACACTCTTGACATGCAGACTGGAAGAGGCAAGGATCGAACCACTAACCTTCTGATCAGTAGGTGACCTGCTCTACCTCCTGAGCTACAGCCACCCAGTGGCAAACATAAGTAAACCCTCACTAGGTTTTGATAAAGTGTACACTCACAAACCTGTCAAACCTGCATTTGAAACGTTGGCTACCATATCAGTATAGTATTGCAACATGGCATTTGGGTCTTCTATCTAAAATAGGAAAATAGGAACATAAACAGTGCCATCATTGCCAGACCTGGCCCACATCTGGTTGACATACACTTTGCCATGACACCAGTCAGTCAGAAATGCCAGCTTGATGCCAGATCTGGCCCAGACCTGTTTTCTATGGGCCTGGGCCACATAAACCAAACCACAATCGGGCCAGATATGGCATGCCATCACACAGAAAGTGCCATTAATGCTAGGCCTGGCCCATATCTGGATGACATACGTCTTATCATGCCAGAAGGCAACCAGCAGTGCCAGCTTGATACCAGATTCGGGCCAAACCTGTCTGCTATGTGGGAATGGGCAGCAGGTGAGTAGTAACGGGTAGCAGACCTGCTCCAGGAAATCCGAGGCAGGAATGGGTTAGTGTGGGTAGTGATCCAGAAATACCGAAGACTGAAGACAAGGAGAACAATAGGTTAACACAGGATGTTACAAAGTTCAAACGAAGCATTGAGGCTGATTTACTGCTAAAGAATAGCTGACAAACTAGTGAGGACTGGAGGTGTGAGCCCAGACTATGACATTTATTGCCAACAAGTGATACAAGAGCTCCCCATCTAGTTGGGAGAGGCTCAACACATTGAGTGATTCACCAAAACGTGCATTAAAATGGGCATTTATGGCTTTTCTACTGTGTTCAAGCCTTCCTGCCCTCAAAGTACAGCTGCTTAAAAGGCCTTCATTTTCGCCAGCTCATAGTCTGACACACATGAACTAAACCATTATTGCATAAGAGGTTTGCAACATGGAGCCAAGTTCAGCAAACTGGGCTACTTTTAAGCCTGTGGGATGGAAAAACATTGAGCTTAGGAAGTTAATTACTGTTCTGGTTTATGATCATTTAGGTATTTTTTTATGCTTGGGTGTAGATTTAAATATTTTATGTATTTTATATTTTATTGTAAAAGGTCACAATATACATTATTTATTTTGAACCAGCAGTCTTTTCAGGAGGACATTTAAAGGAAATAGTGTAGCACTGACTTAATAGAGTAGCCACTAAAAAACTAATGCTGAGACTTCCTAATATCTAAAACCACTGGACTGGATCACAGTGGCTACAGCCATCTTTTTCATACAATCTATGATAAAGGTCTATATTTATTGTGCTTTTACTTAACACATTTTTACTTTATATAGTATTTTACTGCTCAATAAAAGAATGCTCATTGGTTTAATTACCACTCCACTAAATATAGTATGGTTTCTATTCAGGGTATGTGTGTTTTGTACTGTTTAATAAAGAACATTTACTTTCTTAATGTATGCTAATAGTTTATCACCAGTAATTGTGAATTTGTATTATCTTTGCTGTCAGAATGAGCAGTGAATCACCTTAAAGCCAATTTTAGGAAAGAAGACAAATAAAAGTGGATAAAATTTTGTCTAATTTGACAGTATCAACTGCTGCTCATGATGCCTTACAATATAGACTCACTTGTCTGTTTAACTTCCTTTCATGGATCCTGTAATAAAAGGTGCTTTATCATTTTCCCCCACAGTAATCTGCAGTTAATGAGAACCATGATGCTTAATGACGATAGCATGAAATTAATTTATCTCTGGGGAATCAGCACTGAGTCAAACATAAGATAACCGAGGCCAAACAGATCAGACAAGGGGAAGACCATCTTTGACACTTTGTTAATTGAAAACATGTTGTGTGCTGAGAACAGAAATCTGAGCTCTTCTGACAGACAAAGTCATTCTTATGAGGTGAGCGAGGCACTGTCTCATTTTAATGGGTAAATGGTTTGTTTTACAGGGTGATTTGAGTTTACTGATTATTTTATTAACATGAGGCAGCTCATTTCTGTTGTAAATGTAAATGATATTATGCATTATGTTTTATTCTATCTTGTGTATGTGGAAGTTTAAGTTGTGCTTTTTTTAACAGGTGTGCTGCAGCTTAAAGCAGCAAAAATGCAGAATCTGACTGAACTTCCTTTTAATGCAACTTCCCAAAAAAGTCTGTCTGTTATTATCAAAGTATGTGCAGTTATCCCCTTCTTCAGCACCTTCCTCTGCTGCATTGCTGTCATGCTGCATGTGTTTGCATCTCACAGGCAGTTCCTAAACACTCCACGTTACATCCTGTTTGCCCACATGTTGATCAATGACACCCTGCAGCTTCTGTCCTCTGTGCTGCTTTTCCTACTTGTAATGGGTCAGGTAAAATTTCCTGTTTTCTACTGTTTTCCTCTGCTGTTCATATCCACTGTTACTTATCAGAACACACCTTTAATCCTGGCCGCAATGTCCCTGGAGCGTTATGTTGCCATCTTCTATCCCCTGCAGCGGCCGGCTGCCTGGCGCTCAGGCCGTATCTGGATTATTAATCTTTGTCTGTGGCTTATAAGCTGCATGTTCCTCATCATCGACTACTCCATTGGGAAGCAACGTCCTGCTGTAGATGTCCTCTTTACACCTGTACTCTGCAAAAATTTAGTTATCAACTCATCTCCAATCCAAGCATTATTCAGAACTGCTGTGAGTGTGATGTTCTTTGCAGTTGTGGCTGTTGTCATCTTCTTCACATATGTGAGAATCCTGCTGGAAACCAGGAAGCTGAGACAGGACAGAGTATCTGTGAACAAAGCCAAGCACACTGTGCTGCTGCACGGCTTTCAGCTGCTTCTTTGCATGTTGGCTTTCACTCTCCCCATCACTGAAACTCTCATATTGCTGTACACTAAATGGCAAGTAGAAGACATTACCTATTTCTGTTTTTTCTGTTTTATCCTAATCCCACGCTTTCTTAGCCCACTCATCTACGGCTTCAGAGATCAAAGTCTGAGGGGCTACATTGGGAAAACATTCCTCTGCTGCTCAAATGCAGTCAAGCCCCATTTCAGAAGCAAACAGCAGGACAGCTTGTCTGCTTCTTGAAAAAAAAAAACAGTTTAGACTCCTGCAGAAAACCTGTGCAGAATATCTGCATCTCTGTCTGTCAGTTCCCCAAATGAACACTGAGCAGTTTTTTATGCTGTAATTTTTTTTTCCATTCACACTGGCCATTAACAGATTCCTTATTGTACTGCATGTGGAACAGACTAATAACCTATAATCAGTCTTCATGAAATGACAGTAAGTGGAAAAAGTTACACTGGAGAGAAAACAAACTCTTTGTATTACTGTTCCTCCTCTAAAGCTCAATCTGGAAACACAAACCAGCAATATATTTAAAAATATATCCAAAAGATCCAGTTTATTTGTCTGATTTATACTTTTTAAAGCCTTGTATTACCTTCAGATACTTTTGCACAGAACAAAGAATCTGGCTCATGAAAGGGGCTCTGTATATATCAGGTAAACATTTGCAGTAAATAAAAAACATTTCAGTGATAATTTGAGCACATGAATATTGATTTGACTTCTTTTCCTTAAAAAGGCTAATAAAAGGTGTCTAAAACTTCTAAAATCTTAACAAGTTGTAACAGGTCATGTTTTGTGTCAGATTGCATGTTTGACTAAAAGTGTGATATTCGCACTGATAAATGTTTGACAGCTCCATTAGATCTCTAACCTACAATAGTTGTTGGAGTATAGACCAAATCTCAGAAAATACTTAAAAAATAACTGCACTAATAAAAGATGTCACTTTATACTGAAAGGAAATTCTATAAAATTGTGATAAAATGTCTTTATCATCTCAGTTTCATGCTTTAACACTTTGGTTAGTATTATCATTAAATCATCTTAAACTGCGCTCTGTTTAAAAAAGCTGTACTTGGTGAAAACTGAAAAAATATTCTGGATCTGAAATTAGTGAACCATAATGCTTTGACCTTTTAATCTAAGGATTTATTGATAAGTTTGACATTTAGTAATCTAAGCGCACATATTTAAAATCTTATGTTGTCAGTATTATAAAGAAATCCTTGCAACAGTATCTGGATGCAGAACATTTTAATGCATATAATATTATTGTTTCTTATCAGACTTTGTTTGATGTTTATTGCATTTCTTTGAGGATAATTATCACGTGATGTTAATAAAACTGAACACAGAATAGAGCTGTTGAAAGTCTATTACAGTAGATAAAAAATGTTCTTTTCGGTTACCCCTCAAATTTGTTGTAGATTAGTCTTAACAACGTCATTCCACAAACTTTTAATCTGAGAAAAACAGATGAATCTCTTCATCATTAATGTCACAGTTACAGCCTTCCTTACTTTACAATAAGTCATTGTATCCTGGTTATTACTTTTCCTGCACATGCCATCACAATTCAATACAATCTGAAAATATCCTCATATTAATAATAAAAGAAAATCTTTATACAAGCCTAAAATAGTCCTTACAATGAATTAAATACATGTGAGTTTGTTCTGGTTTGGTTTAACTCATTTTTAACTGTAGGCTAAATATTTAAACAGGTCCTTTACAGCAATGTCAAACTTAAAAAATAATAATAATTTAGCATGTTTGATATGTGTTTTTGGGAAATAATCTCACCTTAGACAAATGGGGAAAAAATATATATTTTAGAGGACAACAGGGATAAAATAAATAAATATGCATAGTTGTAGACACAGGATCAATTCTAAAATCTACTGTGAGATTTGCTTGTAATATTTAAAACCCATCGTGTTTTCCCTTTTGGATGAACTCTTTAGGCAGGTGACCTGTTTTTTTTTAAGAGAAAGTATAACAATAAATATATTATCACAATTTGTTGTGTTAATAAAATTTCTGAAATGACTTTGCATCCCATACTGTATGTACACTGCTGGTAGATTCATTTCTGGAAAGGTACACACCGCTCAAAATACAGGGAGTGCAGAATTATTAGGCAAATGAGTATTTTGTCCACATCATCCTCTTCATGCATGTTGTCTTACTCCAAGCTGTATAGGCTCGAAAGCCTACTACCAATTAAGCATATTAGGTGATGTGCATCTCTGTAATGAGAAGGGGTGTGGTCTAATGACATCAACACCCTATATCAGGTGTGCATAATTATTAGGCAACTTCCTTTCCTTTGGCAAAATGGGTCAAAAGAAGGACTTGACAGGCTCAGAAAAGTCAAAAATAGTGAGATATCTTGCAGAGGGATGCAGCAGTCTTAAAACTGCAAAGCTTCTGAAGCGTGATCATCGAACAATCAAGCGTTTCATTCAAAATAGTCAACAGGGTCGCAAGAAGCGTGTGGAAAAACCAAGGCGCAAAATAACTGCCCATGAACTGAGAAAAGTCAAGCGTGCAGCTGCCAAGATGCCACTTGCCACCAGTTTGGCCATATTTCAGAGCTGCAACATCACTGGAGTGCCCAAAAGCACAAGGTGTGCAATACTCAGAGACATGGCCAAGGTAAGAAAGGCTGAAAGACGACCACCACTGAACAAGACACACAAGCTGAAACGTCAAGACTGGGCCAAGAAATATCTCAAGACTGATTTTTCTAAGTTTTTATGGACTGATGAAATGAGAGTGAGTCTTGATGGGCCAGATGGATGGGCCCGTGGCTGGATTGTTAAAGGGCAGAGAGCTCCAGTCCGACTCAGACGCCAGCAAGGTGGAGGTGGAGTACTGGTTTGGGCTGGTATCATCAAAGATGAGCTTGTGGGGCCTTTTCGGGTTGAGGATGGAGTCAAGCTCAACTCCCAGTCCTACTGCCAGTTTCTGGAAGACACCTTCTTCAAGCAGTGGTACAGGAAGAAGTCTGCATCCTTCAAGAAAAACATGATTTTCATGCAGGACAATGCTCCATCACACGCCGTCCAAGTACTCCACAGCGTGGCTGGCAAGAAAGGGTATAAAAGAAGAAAAACTAATGACATGGCCTCCTTGTTCACCTGATCTGAACCCCATTGAGAACCTGTGGTCCATCATCAAATGTGAGATTTACAAGGAGGGAAAACAGTACACCTCTCTGAACAGTGTCTGGGAGGCTGTGGTTGCTGCTGCACGCAATGTTGATGGTGAACAGATCAAAACACTGACAGAATCCATGGATGGCAGGCTTTTGAGTGTCCTTGCAAAGAAAGGTGGCTATATTGGTCGCTGATTTGTTTTTGTTTTGTTTTTGAATGTCAGAAATGTATATTTGTGAATGTGGAGATGTTATATTGGTTTCACTGGTGAAAATAAATAATTGAAATGGGTATATATTTGTTTTTGTTAAGTTGCCTAATAATTATGCACAGTAATAGTCACCTGCACACACAGATATCCCCTAAAATAGCTAAAACTAAAACAAACTGAAAACTACTTCCAAAAACATTCAGCTTTGATATTAATGAGTTTTTTGGGTTCATTGAGAACATGGTTGTTGTTCAATAATAAAATTATTCCTCAAAAATACAACTTGCCTAATAATTCTGCACTCCCTGTAAAAAGAGTCATGTATGCTTTGACGTCTTTCTGAGTTACCTCCTTTCAGTTGTCTTTGTAAGTCTGTTTTCCCTCCACTTTCATCACAATTAACACTATTGGACTCAGTCAAGAACAGTTCAAAGCAGTATTTGATGTCATCAGTCCAGGATATGTCATAGTTTTTTGGTTCTGTGATCATCCTGATGACATTTTTAGCTGAAAGTCAAACTTGATTCTCAGGTGGGGATAATTTCCCCTTCTTTGAGTGACAGCAGCCTCAACATAGCCATTGTCCTCATCACTGAGTTCCTTCTCATCAGTCATTTTTTAGCCTAGATTGCACAGATTATATTCCATGCCATCTTCCGCTTCTGACACTTCCTTATCTAATCCATCCTCTCTGTCAGTTTCCTGGCCTCTCTCCTCCTACCAGTGTACTGATCAAATATGTAGTAAATAGCCTCACTTAAGGTATATCAACGTGCCAAATTGCTGCTACACAGTGACCTGTAACCAAGGCCTCAAAAAAGCATTATACACCAAAGTTACAGGAAAATTTCAGTGCTATTGAAACAGCGATGCAACTGTCTGTGAGAACTTCCAACACAGGTGTTATACCTGTGGAAGAGATGATCTACTGGGCAAAATTTCCCATAGTGGTTGCCAGGGAAACCAAGATGTGTGTGAGTGCACAGTGCACATGTGTTTATATCTGTGTGTGTGTGTGTGTGTGTGTGCATGCATGCATTCTTGTGTGTGTCCATATATCCATCTGACATATCTATTTGAATCGAGGTATTTACAACTGTTGTCATTGGGAAAACCCAAGAGTTTACAAATGTTTAATAAAACACACAAATTAATGCAATTTATTTTGTGTGTTGACATCTTATTTGTAGAAAAAGACCTGGAATTGGTCAGTTGGATCGAATTAAGGACATCTTTCAGAGATAAAATTTCTAAATTGCTCAAATTTGACCGGAACACGACATTGCCACCTCGAACCGTCCAACTGCAGTACATGTCACCACCAGGAAGGCGCTATCCATCTTTAGGGATCCTTGGTTTGGCACTTCGCTGCTGCAGCTTGGTTGTTGCGCAGAGCTTTGTCCTGCAGATGTCGCTGTGATTCCAAACTCGGTTTTTGAACTCTTAAGAACAGATGATTTCTCTTTGATTTTCACATTTTAGAACGTTGACTTCAATGTAAAATTAAATTTGCACAAACTGAACTCATTTCATCAGCATCTGTGACAACCCCATAAATCTGATGATTTTGGTGAGTACATGAGCGCAAACTAATTGCTCTCAATCAATCCAGGCTCTATGTATGATATGATGAAAGAGGGCGAAGGCTGATCTCAGATCAGCTGAGAGCCTGCTCCAAATGCTGAAGCTCAGCGGTGCTGTTCAGGAAAACTGAGAGGCGCAATTAGAGCTGGTGAATCTGCCGAGGAAGAGAACGAACAGTTCAGTTTCGGAGATGAAGTTTTGTGTGCTTGTTTGCTTTCTCTCGGGCCTCCTGAGTGTCGTTGGAGGGGAAATGTATACATCGCTGCTGAACGTAAAGCAGGCGATCAGTGTTGAACGGAAGCTGATCGATTACCTGAGAACTTACATTGACCACGAGTTGGACAGACTGGAAGACATCAAACGGTGAGTAATGGTGAAACACTGGAAACAGATTTGATTGTAAAAGATTTAAAAGATTTGCATCTTAGAAATTACACTTACTCTGATTTTGAAGTAATACAGAAGAAACCCCCATAGATATTATTACCTCGGTTTGTTTGTTTTCCAGAGGTGGTGATTATATCATAACCCGGGAGACACTGCACACACACATAGTAAATAGTAATAGAACAAGCGTTGCAGATGTGAGGTTTGATAGTGAGATGATCACATAATGACCTGCATAAACCTTATAAGTATGACATTAAAAAATGCAGAAAAAATAGACTTAAGGTTTTCGTGGCTCTATTTCACTATGTTGGATGCAGGATCACTGATACAAAACATACTAAGTAACTTCCCGCTAATTTATACAAATAACTCAATAGTTTTTTTTGTAGAATTGCTTCAGATTTTGCAAAGGAACCTTTTGATCATGAGAATTCAAACGTTGGCTTGATTGTGGTGGATTTTTGCAGTGTTTGAGCTGGAATAAGCTCAGTATTTATGGTATTTATATGAGATACAGGTTTCTTTAAATCAGTCTAATATTCTAAAGGATACTTTCCCCATAGAGGACTTTTGCAGATGTAAATTTAATACTTTATAGACAGGATTCTTATCTTTATGCACTTTTCCATTTGTTCCTTTCTTCTGGTGCAAATAATGTATTGTCCTCAAATGCCAGTTTAATTATTGAGTTTTTATTGTTTCCAGTCTGAAGACCCTGTTTAATAATTCTGTATCTTCACACAGTTTTTATGCCAAAGTATCCGACCTGCACACAGAACTTTACAAAGGCCCAGCAGTCGCAATGGCCAACCCTCTGGTGGCTTTTACTTTGATCAAACGTCTTCATTCAGAGTGGCTGAATGTCGTCTACAGCAATGAAGCCCTCGAGAACCTACAAGGTTGCCCCACTGCCGTCTTCAAAGACACATCTGGTGGTGATATCTAAGCATCCACCCCCCTCAACTCTACTGTCACCACCAAACCCCTCACCATTCACCTTTTTGCCCCTCTGCTGTCCAGCCCTCAGGTCCAGTTATGAGGAGGAAGAGGCCGATCTGCCCAATATGGAAGACCTCCAAGGGGCTGCTAAGGGGCTAATGAGGCTGCAGGATGTGTATGCTCTGCAAATTTCCAGCCTTGTAAGGGGTCGTTTCCAGAGAATCACTAATGGCGAGTCTGTGGATGTCTACATGCCTGCAGTATCTGTCCAGCTCTCTGGTGATGACTGCTTTCTGGTTGGGAAGGTACTGAAAACGTTATGTACTTTAGAAAAAACACAGTCCTGCATGTAAAAGAACAGAAATATTCGTAAAATGTAAGTAACAAAAGTAATGGTACTGTTTTACTCTGCAGTTTTTTACGTTTGGCTCCCAGCCCAGGGGTTGGTCATGTGATGGCCGATGCCATGTATGTGCTCCTCACATGCTTAATGTGAGGAGCACATACATGGCAACTGTATGTGCTCCTCACATTAACTACTACACAAATACGTATTTACAATTTTGTCCATTTGTCTAAGTTTTACACTTTAGATCAAAAAGTAATCTTTACCAAATTGCCTGAAAGGCAAACCATTCATCAGTGAATCTAATAACAACCTAAGCCTACATAAAAGATGGATATAGCCACAATGACATCATTCAAAGGTTGGCGGGCTGATGTTTAAAGCTTTGAGTCTGGCATTTTGACCATCTCCATATTGGGTTTTTTGGAGCCAGAAGTGAACAACTGTGCATAGGAAGTTGAAGTTAAATTATCTGTGGACTGTAAAGAGGCATTGCACTTACCTTTCAGCTAGTGCAAACACTGAGAAAACCAAAAAAAGTGGTGCACAAACCTCTTGGCAGGCTGTTAGTACAATTAACCACAGAGCAGGCCACATTATTTGTCCGATTACTGCAGTAAAATCCTCCAAAATCAATACCAGAAACAAAGTCGAGAGAAGCGGTTCAGTGACTTGATTTAGTAGAGATGACGTCTAAACAGGCAGCTGTTAGCTTCAGCTGTATGTGTTGGCTGCACCACCCGTCACTTGAAGCAGCTATATTTCCTTATAACGTTGAAAAGCTCTAAGCCCTAGCGTCATTTAAATGGATAATGATATGAAATAAAAAATATAAAAAGCTGAAAGGGAACTAGAAACTTTTTTGTAGGGTCACAAAAAAGAAAAGTTGGGAACCGTGCTTTAATCTTTAACAATGCAGGATTATTGTTTTCTTTTAAACAGTAAATTATAGCTGTGAAATTAATGTGTTCAAATAAAATGTGACGAAGCATAAAATGAAAGCAGTATTTGTGCCAACTCTGTATTTCTTAAAAGCACAACAAAGGAAATGTGGTGCGAGGACACATCTGTCTTCTTTCTGGAACAGCTTTCAGAGTAACATAAGGTAGGAGGACTCACTGAAGGAAATTAACATATTTGGAAGTTGGTGCCCTGAAAAGCTTTCCCCCTGGTTAACATCCCATTCCAGAGGGCTGCAGTTTTATCCCAGACTTGTTAATAGTTCTGTTGTGGGAACCTAGACTAGAAAACTGGGATTCTTTCCATTGCATGCCTGGGAATTCTTTTCATGCGCAGATGAATATAATATTCTATAGAAGGGGGAAAAAAAGCAGATTTTCCCCACAATAAATTCCACTGTTTTCATGCAGTGGTGATGTGTAAGGGTAGGGCACTGTGTGGGAGAGACATACTCTTTATGGAAAAGACATTAAGTCATGCTGCAGAAGCTTGTCTTCACTTGTACCAGGGCTGAAATTATGTGAGGCAGAGATGCTTAGTTTTAGGGGTTTCTCTATAAAAGAGCTACCTGCATGTGCTTTCGTGTAGTTGTTAAATTGATCTTGAAAACCAGCAACATTTTTTAACACAAGTTTGAGTGTCTCAGTTTTAGTGGGGAGAGGTTTAGGGCCCTTTAAGGTAATTGCCAGCTGACACTTCCCTCAGGCTCATTACCTCATCAGCTGAGTATTTTTACACATTTATTGCTCTTTAGGTTATTTCTGTTAAGACTAGCTGATCTTAAATTAAAGAGTGAAATGTGGGTGTAAACCTGTGGTGGATTAACTCAGCATGTGTGATTAGTTGGTGGGCTTCTGTGTGTGTTTGTAGGGGTTAAATAGCACACATGGAGCTGTGGTTGTGGATGTAATCTGTGATGGGAGGAGACTCTTACCACCCACTTTCAGTGTGGGTGATGTCAGCCCTTTAGTCAGCACCTACTTCGTCAAGTCAGGTCAACTGCTAAACTGCTTATAACCCAAGTAAAGGAGACCTTTAGTGTTTGTGACTTTCAAAATCTAAAAATGCTGTAGTCTAGTTTTATATTTCCATAGCATACATGAAAATGTGATGCAGGGACACACTCTGTGGAAGAAATGCCTACATAGGCCTACATGTAATGCAAATCTACTGCCCATATTTGGTTACAGAAATGTCCAGATTATTTTTTTTATCTACTTGCTTCAGGCACTGATGAGAATCAGGCTGCAGAGGTCTGTTAGGTTTACTTTATTAACTCTGCAACCTAGATTTTTTTCCCATTCAAATCTTTCAGCTGACACCACTTTGTAGTACTTTATCAGATTTTGCAGAGCTTTTCTAAAATCATGGGACCTAAGGGAAAGACAAATTCAAAAGACAAAGTCAATTTTTGAAAGCACAAAGAAGGAATTCATTTATTTTAGTTAGGTGTGTTTATCAGAGATTCTAGGTGTCAGTGTGCTGCGAAAGGTTTCTGAAACTGGGCCTTGATGGCAGCTGTAGAACATAAGCTGCTACATGATACACGCAGGATAAAAGGGTGGACTAAACAAAAACTGAAAGTGGGAGAGCACAAGGAATAAACACAGGTGGGTGAACAGATGGGCCGACAATAGGGTGAAGGTGAGGGAGAGTCAAGAAAAGCAAAAATAGTCATAAAGGTGTGGAACAAGAACAAAGGAAAGAAATTAACAAGAAGCACATATAGAAGGACTGAGGAGGCACAAGGCATCACAGGACACACAAAAGAGTAAACCCTAAGAAAAAGGACAGAGGTGATATGCAAAAAAATGAAACAAGATCCTAAACCAGTAAACCCAAAAGAAATGAATTCAAGTGAAGCCGAAGTAGCTAAAATGGCTCAGCCAACCACAAACATATGTCAGCTGACTATCATGATCGGAGAAACGGTCTGACTCTGGCTGCTGACTCTGACTCAGGCTGGTCTTACAGTTGTTAGTGTGATCCTTATTGAAATCATCCCTGCAACCACAAAACCTCACAAATTCCGACCGACATGCATGCAATATTCAGCTGTTCAGTTCTAGACAGACTCTGTTTAAATTGTGAAGTACTTGGTTTTTTTTGTGTTATTGTACCCAGGTGGCCTATGAAGAAGAAGACTATTATCACTCAGTGCAGTGGCTGGAGGAGTCTGTGCACCTTTTCAGGGGAGCAAGAGAGGAGTGGAGCCCTGAGAATGAAGGCACTTTGGAGGATGCTTTGGATCACCTTGCCTTTTCTCACTTTAAAGTAAGTGAACAGACAGACTGAGGAAATTTGCATGATTGATGATTTAGATTTCTCTAAATTCCTTTTATTGTCTCAGACAGGAAACGTCTCCTACGCTCTGAGTCTGTCTCAGGAGTTACTGCATCACAGTAAGTCTCTTAAAACCCCTTTTCTCAGTGAACTGTGTCATACCTCTCTCAGATTGTTTACACATTTTCTTTCTCAGATCCAATGAATGGAAGAGTTTTGCAGAATGTTAAGAAATATGAGAAGCTCCTGGTTGCTGCTGGTCCACCCAGAGGCACTGGGTTGAGGAGACCATCCTCCAGTTATTTAAGGACCAGGGACACTTATGAGAGACTCTGCCGGACTCAAGGCTCTCAGGTATTACAGTTATGAGGAGCAGATCAGGACAGGAACACATCAAACTTTTCAAATGCATATACATTAATGTAGCATTGAGTTACAGGGTTTTATGTCACTAGATGTTCAGTGTTTCAGGATGCACTTTATTTAAGAGGATGTTTTTTTTTTCATTTTTACATGGACTACAGTTTAAATTTTTGCATCAGTATTTATTTATATGGCACCTTTCAAGATAAAAGCACAAGCACAAACTTCACATCAAATGAAAATAACAAAAATGGAAATTGACAAGATACTGCTGACAAAAAAACACACCACCAGTACTAATAAAGGAAAATCTCAGTGATTCGATTTGATTTTATCCTCTGAGGATACTTAATTTCTGACCAAAAAACACATAAATCCATCAAATAAGTTTACAAATTTAAGTCTGGACCAAAGTGCTGATCTGAAGCTATAAACCCTCGCCCCTAACATACCCCAAGAACTTCATTTAATTTCTACATTTTTAGGTTTGTAAAATGTTTTCTTGGCTTTAAAAAGCACCACAAAAACTCTAAATGTCATCTTTGTTTTTAAGCTTTTATGTGGTGGCAAGATCCATTATATAAGTAACTGTAGATGGATATCCATGTTTTGATCTTGTTAATAGACTTCATATGGTCGTTGCTTCTTACAGCGCAGGCATTTTACAAATCCCCAACTCTTCTGTGACTACTTCACCAACAACAATCCTGCACTGATGCTGATGCCTGCAAGACGGGAGTTGGTGAGCCTGCAGCCGTATGTGGTCCTCTACCATGACTTTGTCACTGACACGGAGGCTGAAGACATCAAGAGCCTCGCCCACCCAGGAGTGAGTGCTCATCGCATGTGGTCAAAAAACCCATGCCTCTTCAATTTTTCAGAATTAAAAAAATAATCAGTGTCTTAACGTCATGTGTTGTTAGTTGATTCCGTCAGATTGTTGAATGGTTTTGTAATCCCATGTTTTGGAGAATTTTGTCAACAAAGGGAGGGGTTTTCCCACATGGGACTCACAAAATGTGAATCTGAAAAGTGTTTTCTTAGCAACAAGAAGGCAAATCAACAAAGGCATTAAATGAACACTTTTTCCCTTTGCAAAGTCACATTAAAGTGTGGGACTGCCAAACTGAAGCATGTAATAGATGTTCTAATAGACTAAATCAATATATATGTGTATGTTTGTGTGTCACTAACAAACATTATCATTTGACGAGTTTTTTCTTTAACGAAACACATCTTTTTTGCCTTTGGAGCTTTTATTTATAACAGATAAAGATTCAGAGTAAACTTTTAAGTGATGTTTCTTGATGGTGAAAAACATCAAATGCTGGATTGTTATAAACAGTTAATACATTTAGTTTTTCAAATTTGGTACACCTAATTAATGCATGTGTAGAGGGAATCTAATATTTTAATATAGATGTATATAAAATGCCGTGAATAGACATGTAGGTTATAATGAGTACTATTAATTTTAGTGCTTTTTGCTGATCATTCTTTAACTTTTCAAAGACGAGCCTTGAATCTAGACCGTGTGTAGGTGTGTTACAAAAGGCCTCTGACTGCTGGGGTCTAAGCCAGACTCTTCCTACTGGGAAGATTCTGGAGGGATCATATAGCGGAAGAGTTGGCGTGCTTCCAAACATTTAGCAAAGCTTAAGGAAAAGAGGAATACATTACTACGAAAACTTGGCTGAATTCCTCAAACTGTCCAAATAAACCAACGGAGCTGAGGCCGATAAATGTTCAGTCCACGATAGCTGAGTCTTTATTTCCATTGAGTAAAGTGAAACTTTACTGCAGTGGATCGTCCTGAGAGCTCTTCAGTCTTCTGATGCAGTGACTTAAGGAAATATTTGGTGGGATAACACATTTGCTGCCCCTATAGTTTCTGTGAGGTTTTGGCATTGTTCAGTGGGTTTTCCATCTCTTGCTCAGATGGAAACCCCTGTACTTATTTCATCATTATGTCAGCTTGTGGGCTGATTGAAAACAGGCCCCTGGTATGGTCTTAGTTTGGAGCAGAGAGTGGGATTGGAGCATGGTTTCCAGTTTGCTGTTGCTAGATCCCAGAATACAAGTCTGTTAACAAACAGTTTTATAGGTTTTCTTGGTGATTAATTGTATGAAGTATATATATTGAGTTGAATATTTCATTACTGATTCTCAGCATGGAAATGTTTGTATATACCTGTTGGAAAATTGGAAAACAATCATGAAAACCGGAGGAGCTCTGTGGTTTACAAAAATATATTTGCAGTGCTTTTTTCTCAGGTTGTGCTTCACTTTCCTCCGAAGCCCTAAAAAAAGGGAAGGATTAATGGAAACCCATCCTTAGATGCATTAAAATTTGGCTGCTGTAACATTCACAAAATTAAGATGCTTTTTTCTGTCTTTGCTAACAAGCTGAGAAGGTCTGTAGTAGCAGCTGGAGAGAAACAAGCAACAGCAGACTATCGAATCAGTAAGAGGTACAGACAACACTTCTTGTTACTCTACTACTGCCATAGCAATAAAAACATCTGCTGCAGGTTTACTGCTACATGCAGCTGGTATTTCTTTTCAGTCACAGTATTATTTTATTAATCAATATCTTTTACTGCTAGTGCATGGCTGAAGGGCTCAGCACAATCTATTGTTGGGAAGTTGGACCAGAGGATCTCACTGCTCACAGGTCTGAATGTGAAGCATCCATACGGCGAGTACCTCCAAGTGGTGAATTATGGGATTGGTGGCCATTATGAACCTCATTTTGACCATGCTACTGTAAGTTTGTTGTGTTGGTTGATTGGCACTTATTTACCATGGTGATTGTGGATATTTTAGTTGCCTTTAAAATGTCTGTTTGCATTTCTGTGAAAACAGTCACCTTCAAGCCCCGTGTTCAAGCTGAAAACTGGGAATCGGGTGGCCACGTTTATGATATATGTGAGTAAAGTCGAACCATTTATTGACCCTATTTGACCCCGTAGCTAAAAGTTCTTTGGCAGTTCTTTTTCAGCTGTCCAAAAGTCTAAATTAAAAATAAACACATTTGGAGAACCTGGCCAACTTGGAGAGCAAGCCTGAGAAACTGACAACAGTAACTACATTTACACTTTGGGGATATTCTGCCACGCAACAAACTTGAAACAAACTCTCACAGTCGCCTTCTTATCTCTCCTGATGCAGTGGCTTCAGGAAATGTTTGGTGGGAGAACACATTTATTTAAACCTTTATTTGTGTTCATGTAACCCATTTGTCCATCTGCTGAGTGCTTTTGTCCTTACAATAAGAGTAAAACTGGGTGGTGATTAAAAAAGAATGAGTTTTCAAACACTGCAGCAGACAGAGCAGCTTTTCATAACATGAGCACGTAAACACAAGACACAGCTCTGAAGGAATGTCCTTTTCCACAGCTCAGCCCCGTGGAGGCAGGTGGGTCCACAGCGTTCATCTACGCCAACTTCAGCGTTCCTGTCGTGGAGGTAAATACACTGCAAATATCTTAGTATCTGTTATTTTCATTTCATATTTTTTCCTTTTTACACATTTAAATACGTTTGGTGTCAAAATACTAAATGTCAGATCACAGAAACAATAGCCTTGAGATGAATTCACTACTTTACTTTGCAAAGTCAGTGGAGGTTTTTTTTATCTTTAGTTTTTTGGTTGATAAATGAGCTGCAGTGGAAAGTTTAACAGGCCATTCCTGGGGGCTTAACCTTTCACCTTTTTTTTTTTATTAGAACTCATTTCCTGCCCAAACTTCAGAAAAAGATAAAATGACCCAAAAAAAAAACAAAGTAAGAAATAGAAGTCTTATACACACTGGTGACAAATTAAAAGAAACACCACCATAAAAAGTAAAATACTAGGCCACAATGCCAGCATATTCAATGCCAAGATTCCGATGCCAACACCTTGGCATTGATTCTTCAACTGTCTGGAAGTCTTTGAATAATGCTCTTTGAAAAGAAATTTCCCCCTTTGGTGTTTTAATTATGGCCATGGGGAGACATGGTCTAACATGGTAGTCCAAATCTACCACAGGTTTTAAATTTGGTTTGCTGTGGTTACTGTGAATGCCAAGCACGATTTAAAGCATTTTTAGACACAATAAACCATTTACTGACCTCTAGGATGTAATATTGTCCTCCTGCAAGTGGCTCTCCCATCACTCAGACTGTATTGACTTACAGACTTCCTGTTTAAGGGGACAAGTGGACGATGACAGCAAAGTGCCTCTCACAACAGCAGAATCCAGTGTGCTTTTTTTTTTTTTTTTTTTAGCAAAAATGGGATACTTAACACACTTTTAAAACTTGTTTACTTGATAATACTATATAGACCAAAAAATTAAGAAGACTATAAAACTTATTAATGAGTATAGCTGATAGTTACTGACCATAGTTTAAACCACACTTCTTTTTTTTAGGATACTCAAAATGATTTGTTTTTCGTTTTTCATATCACAGAAAGCTGCTATCTTCTGGTGGAACCTGCACAGAAATGGTGAAGGAGACGATGACACACTGCATGCTGGCTGCCCCGTACTTATTGGAGACAAATGGGGTAAGACTCAGACTCATTATGATGTGACAGGGCTGTGAAAAAGTAGCGTAAATATGGAAACTAGCAAATCAGTCACCATCACTTATCCAGCATTCAGCTCTCCTGATATACTGGTGCACATCTGTACCGCATTAGGCATTTAGAGAAGTGGCCGAGAGCAGTTCAGACATTTGGAATCTAAACATCTGCTGATGCTTGGAACCAGACCATCACACGTGTGTTCAGGACTCAGTTAAGCTAACAGAAAGATATTAATCATTGAAAAACAGCTGCAGAAGTATTTAGTGAAGGTGTTGTTTTTAGCAGCCATATATATCGTCAGATATTAACCTCCAGGCTACACTTTCCAAGTGCAATGACTCAAAAGTTGAAAATATTCAACAGCAAAAAAAAAAATTAATACATAAAAAAAACTGATACTGTTTTTTTTCTGTAGAAGATAATTTCACATGATTTGTGTCTATCTTTGTGTTCCAGTGGCAAACAAATGGATCCATGAGTATGGTCAAGAGTTCCAACATCGCTGCAGTCTGAATCCTCAAGAGTGAAGGGGTGGAGCCATTGCTGGGCCCCTTTGGAGTACAAGCCTTTGCAATTGTGAGGCACATTTGCAGGGAGAAAGAAGGACGCAGCAGGAAAGTTGATGCACAAGCAAGGGCAGCGAGAGCCGGGGCAGCTTGCATCTGTGATTGGAGCCCTAAAGCCCCAGGGATCCTGGAGTGTACAGCGGACACTGCTGCAGTGGACATGGAGGAGGAGGAGGAGGCAGAGGAGGAGTGCGGCATCTGGCAGCCAGCCCCCAAAGGCGAAATGCTCTTTCTGGCCAGTTCCTGCAGATGGATAGAGGCCTTTGCCTTTGCACACTGTGCTGGCTTTAGTACACTGTGCAAGGCTGTTTACCTCCTGCCAGCTTTAATACAGACATCTTATACAGCCCCGTTCCTACGCTGGGCCCACTCAGGGATCTGCTTTTACAAATCAATATATGATTGTCAAAACTTTATTTTGAAATATAAATAGTAAATTAATAATAAATACCAAGTCAACAGAGATACTCAGTGTCTCAGAAAGAATCAGGTTTCAAGAGGTTAAAATCTGAGTCGCCAGAGATTAATGTTGTCAGAGCTCAGGCTCGAGGTTCAGACTGGTGCCAATGAGTCAAAGGAACTAGAAATTGTGAATGTGCCTGTGCATTCCCAGCTGGCTGAATGATGTGGTCATTGCTGTCTGTGGGAGACTCTTTGAATTTGGTTTGATTTAACTGAATGTCTCATGGAACAAATGAACCAGCAAGAGTAGAGAGTAGAGGTTCAGATTCTGCTCTTCATTAATGTTGGAACTTGTGTAAACATGGCCAATCCTGACTGCATACTATTCAGATATGAGTGTCTAAGTAGGTCATAACCCATCATAAAACAGTGCTGAAATTCACTATATGAGGTAGGAAAAGCAGGATTGGATGTATGTTGGAGATGCCCTGCTGCTTGAGTGGCAAGGATCTCTGAATAATACCTTTGCTCACCGCAGTGTACACAGACAGTGCCTCCAAGTACATCAACCAGCCTTTTTCACATTCCTGCATGCACAGTAAAGCGCAGGATTATTTTCCCAGGGAGATGATGGATAGACAGGCTCTACTGCTCTGAAGCTCTAATAACGCTTTGCTTGTCATGTGTAATTCACAGGAAATGCTCAAAGCAAAAAGATCTTAGAACACAAATGTATTTCATTTAAAGAATAACTAAATACTACTATATTAAAAAAACACTGTAGTTACAAGCTGGGTTAGGTATTTAGCTTCATTTTATTACCTATAAAAATCATCTATTTTTTTTAATTAATAAAAAGATTATTTTTATTTGGTCAAATCAGAAACATCTCATTAATCAGAATGGTTTAAAGTAATCATTTCTTTCTGTCTGTTTTAAAATTTACTGTTTCTTTTAGAACTGAAGGAGTTTTAATCTGCACTCTCACTGTACTCATACATTATCACTGGTTCTCACTGTTTTCACAGCAAATATAGCTGCAGATGGACTTGCTGCTCTGCAAGCGGAAAGTCCAAACTATTTGAAGCTCACATAACCAGAGGTCATAATATCAGGTCATGCGTAGGTCTTCCTCGGCACATTGTCAAGAGCACACAGTGATTCTGTGCCTCATAAAACAAATTCTTCCGAGCTTTATGGGTCTTTCTAAGTTTTGAGAACTAAACGAATACTTTTTAAAGTCAGTGAGTTTGCACAACTGATGGAAAATACAGATAAGCAGCAACATAAAAAGTAAACCATAGGTAAAAACAAGTCTTTTAAACTCAGATACAGACTTGTATTAGTGAACAGCTTTGACTCAAAGACCAGGGCTTCCCTCTACTGGTAGACAGCTCGGAGGTGTTCTTGTAATGTTTCACAGTAATATATATTGTTTGGTTGTTTTTTTTAATCTATTGTTTATTTGCTGTTACACAGTTGAACAGTTTTGGGTGCATTGTTGAAGCTGCACTTATGCTTGTTTTAAAGGTCTGTTGGACACTGGGTACAAGAAAAAACACCTTTGTGCCAATAAAATACACTTCTGAATAAAATTATTGCAAATAAAGCTATCATATGCATGTGTCTCATAAATTGTGATACATATTTCACAAATTTTATAATGGTTGAGCTGCAAAAAGTAAAAGTGTCCACTGTGGCTAAAAAGCAAATGGCAGAGAAAAGTCTTAAAACAGAATGTTTATTTGCCCCTCCCAATTAATCGCTGTATTCCTGCTTCCATTCCAGCAATTATTTAAATATTATGGTTTAAAAACCTCATAATTAAGATAGACATTGTACACTGTTAGTTACTGTATTAGTACAACACAATGTAAATGCAATAAATACAAATGTAATAAATCCTACTTCATGGCGGTTATCATGCTGCTCAGTAATTGTGTAGTCGTATGGTTTTCCACATTTTTATTATGAATGAATCCATTCAACAGCTCTCAAAAAAAAAACAAAAAAAAAAAAAACATCGCAGCAAAAGTTAACTCACTTTCCCAGAATGCCTCTGTGAAAAGCAGCGGCAGCGGAAGCGGGGTAGTTCGTTGCTCGGGAACAGTTTTCCGCGCTGCTGTTTGTATTATGAGTGTCTGTGGGTGTGTGTGTGCCGCTCACTCAGCTGCGTTTAACGGATTATTAGTTAGCTGCAGAGCGATAACATGTCCGCTAACGTCTCTGACTGTGCTTTGGCCTGGCTGTTAGTTACAGTCCATGTTTACTGAGCTGAGGGATGAAGAGCAGAAAGCAGAGGTCCGCCAGAACTGCAGGCAGCAAAAAGAAAGGTAAACTCAGTTTAGCTAGCCGTTAGCTACTGTACTGTTACCGACAGCTGTCAGCCTCAGATTAGCCTCAAATGTTTACTTACTTATTAGTTACATTTCCCTATGTACTGTCTGTTTTGTATGCACTGTCTTTCGGTTTGTTTCGCCGGTCTTCACAAATCTCTTTTGTTTGTTTACGTGTAGCTCTAACAGTCAACTTTATGCAGCCTTTGTTTGTGGTTTTGTCAAAATATGCTAAAGCTAAAGGCAAAGTATACAATCTCTCTTTAAAACAGGCGCCTTCAATCGGTTTCTGTTTTCTTCCTTTTTCGTTTTTGTGGTGTTTATGCATAAAGAAGACTGTATTCACAAGTGATACCAAAATACTTGCTAATACCTTGCAAGTTGTTGTAAGATTGAGTAATCAGACCTTGAGAACGCTCACCGGCCACTATGTTAGGTACACCTGTTTAGGCTGTTGCTGCTGGTGTAAGGCTGTGGGGATATTTTCTTGGCACACTTTGAACCCCTTAGTATGTATTAACTGATAACTGTTTAAAAAACAAAACACAGCCTTCCTTTGTAATTTTGCTGGCCATGTCCATCCCTTTACTGAACACATTGTGTCCATCTTTTGATGGGTATAATGTCACAAAGCTTAAATTGTCTAATCTTGGTTTCTTGAGCATGGCAAAGAGTTCATTGTACGCAACTAGCCTTCACAGTCACTAGATCTCAATCTAATAGAGCAATGGGCGATATAAAAGAACTTATAAAATATCCATTAAACGCATAAGCATTGGTGTTTTTTGCTATAGATTTATTTATGCCTCATTTAAATCTCTGCGGATCTATGTCGTAACATACGACCTAACTGAAAGCCCCATATAACCAGTTATGTCACGCTGAAGTTAGAACAGTATTGTTAGTGTGATTTTTAGCTTGGGTTAAAGTACCTTTGACAGTAAAATTTTCCCTCTTTAACCTAATATTTTTCAGTCGTTTAAAGAAAAACATTAAGTAAAATCTTTCAGTACATGTTTTTCTTTCTAGACGAAGGCTTGATATAATTTGTCATATCCAATCTGTTATATTTGTCCAGTGTTTTTCAATTTAAAGGCAATAAAAGAAAATATAGGAAAACTGAACAGCCCATTCTTTTTATTACTTTCTTTGTGTTTCCACTTTAACTCTTGCAGTCCCCAGTGATGTGTCCCCATCCACTAGTCTCCCACCTCTGGTCGAGGGCCAGCTCAGATGCTTCCTGAAGGTGACCATAGGCCGAGTTTTATGGACAGTTCACAAGCCACCATCTGCAACGTTCATCAGGCTGCGCTGGTGGGGAGAGTCATCCGACGGTACACATTTCTTTCCCAGAGATGGATCACAGCTGGCACAGAAAACTATCAAGACCACAGCTCGCTTCCCCATCCGCTGTGGCCCAAAACAGTTCACCTCTTACCTTACAGGTAGTTGAAAGAGGTTGATGCTCTTGATTTTGCAATGCTGCTTCGATTTCCTTTTCATCTGCATTATGCTGTTCATCAACAGATATGGGCTCTTTGGTGCTGGAAGTCCTAACCAAACCAGATCATCTGCCAGTTGCACGGGCTCAGGTCGCTGGCATCTCCCGCCTGTCACTGTCACAGTCAATCAGTGGATTTTACACTCTTGTATCTCCAACATCTGAAAAGCTGGGAGAGCTACAGGTGAGTGTAGACTTAAAATCATATTTACTTGCCAAGTGCTTATTTGGATCTGAGTATTATTGGCTGTATTGAAATTTGGCTTTGCTCACTCACTTTGTGACATTGAGGACAGTCCACATCTAAGCTTTTTTTTACACCCCTTATCAGGTAGCTCTTAGTTTGGAGCCACTGACAGAAGCTTATGACAGCAGCGGCTCTGGTCCCCACACAGACCTCAGCACCGAGCAACAACAAGTCACCCCAATGACCGTGCTCTCACAGCACAGGTTGCTTTCAGCCGACAGTGGGAAAGAATCAGCCGAGAGCAGTGGTGGAAACACACCAAGGTTTAGAGTTGAATTCAAACAGCTGCACAGCATCTCGTATCTTGGCATACGCAGTGCCATTTTAAAATCTGAGGACAGTGATCTTATTTTATTCGTTGCTATAATATTTTCAGAGGGAAGGACCACTTATATTTCCAAAACACACAGAGAGACGAAGAAGAGACGCTTGAAAATCAGATGCCAACAACAAACAGATCTCAGAACAGTCAAACAGCTGTGAATCCTTTAAATCAACCAACTAATGATGTCATTTCAGGTTTGTTTAAGCATCCATGCATTATCAGTTTGCAGAAACACATATCTATATTTTGAAATTTTATTTCTTTCATTTCAGTTATTCTCGACCGTGGAAACAAACTCAGAAATGCAATGGTGATATCAGCTTTAAAATCTGACACGGATAGTGCTGCAGCTCTGAAAGATATTCCACTGCCTCTACCAAAGGATAACATCCAGCCTCTGCCAAAGTTAGTGTTGATTTTTAAAAAAAAAATAGTGCTTCCTTTCTCTTACCAATTCACTTTCTGTAAGATTTTCCTCTTTTACTTGCAGGCCCTTGTCTTCTCCTTCTGGGATGTTTCTTGAAAATATCCTTCACACTGATTTAACTCTGAATCACTCTGATGATGTTACTGTAATCTCAGACAGTGGCTTGGACGGACCTACTGACATAGACAACAGAGCTGTGGATCTGGTACTTGGCAGGTATCCATGTTTGAATTTATATCCAGATGCAGATGTAGGATGTTGTATTTTTACTTAAAGCTTTGCCTGTTTTTTTTCTCTTTTCTTTAAAGCTCTACTTCTGCTTTTCCTCTCTGGGATGGACAAGGCTCCTGCCCTGATTCTTTGTCTGGTCATAGCAGTGTCTGTAGTGATAGCGAGCTCAATGATCCACAGTATGATCAGAGCTTGCTGGAAAATTTGTTCTACAAAACTCCTGTAAGTAGTTGTCTTTGATATGTTTTTTTTTTGTTGTTGTTTTTTTTGGTAAAGTAAGCTTTGCCAGTTTAACTGATTTTCTAGTATAACTGAGTTTAGTCATCCTTTCAGATCACAGATACCACATTAGGTGACACTGAGGAGGAGCGCCAAGGGATCGTGTCCTCAAGTAAAGATCAGCCAAAAAAGCTGACTGAGTCTGCACCCAAGATTAGTGAAGGGTGAGGGCCTTTACGTATTCTTTTTAAGCCAGAGCTAGAGCTTCTTTCAGAGGCTCAGTTTGTTCTTGAGGTGTGAAATTTTTGGCTTTAATGCAAGATGAAGTTACATACAATTTCTTATACCTTTTAAAGATGGTTGGGAACCATGCTTTTCTGTGTCCAGGGAAAATTCAGAGGATCAGCGGTCAGGAGATGGTGGGAATATCCATTTTCTCCTGAGTGCAGAGCAGCTGACTTTGCTGAGTTCAGTGCGGCTGGCAAGAGTGACGATTGAGTCTCTGACTGTACCAGCTGGCAGCTCACCCACAACACCCAGAAAAACCTCAAATAAAGGAAAACCACCTCGGCCATTAATTGCCAGGAAATGGTTAGGAAAACATTTAAAATCTTGTTGATCATAATAACAGTAATAATAATGATAATGATAATCACAATAATCATAATAAAAATGCAAATCACTGACTTTGTTATAAAAAATATGAATTTTTAGGGACAAAACTATTGTCATTTTTTTTCTTTTAGTACATATTTTGTTGAGTATTCGATCCCAGTGACTTCAAATCGACACGATCGCAGTAAGGCGAGTCGAGATGGGGAAGTGGCCAGAGTTGTTTCCAGTAAAGTCACAGGAAGAGGTATGACCAGTGAGAATCTGCTTTAATGAAGTCGACCCAAGTGAAAAGTACTGCTTGTGCTGCTTCAGGTTTGTGACTGACAAACACTATGTTTTTTAGTGGTGAACTTCCATCATCTCTCTGTGTTTCCTGTCAACTTCAGTACAGCCACAGTTGAACAGTGGTGGAGAACTGATCTGATTTTCAAGATTTACTCACGAAAGAGTGACCAAAGGAAAGTAAGTACCTCCCAACTGACTATTAGTAATTTGATTTTGTTTGCTACTGTTTTTCTTGACAAAGGCTTTAAATTATGATTATTTTTAATTAATTGGTTGTTTTGAAGTTAAAATATTTTTGACCTACACATTTTCAGACAATACCACAAGTGTGATTAAAATATTGAAGAGTCTGTTATTATATTTCTAACATGTTCTACAAACACATGGCTGTGATTCCATTAAATATCAAAAAAGATCATTGCTGTTTTCTTTTAAATGCTCGGGTATACTATGTATTAAATCACTATATCCTGTGTTGCAGCCTGTTGCTATTGGTAAGGCAATTCATCCACTGCGCAGTCTGCTGCAGAGCAAGCAGCTGAGTCAGTCTGTCATGTTGCCTGTTCAGCGAGAAGGGAACAGTGAAACATGGGAGATTGGACCTCTCAAGGTAATATATTTTCATTGGCTTGCTTCTTTTACTCAGGAAGTAATGTTTGAAAGTAACTGTCACAGAAGTAATGTTGATATGTTTTGCAGGTTTCACTAGAACTTGGAGCACACAGTAAAGGTTTCTCCTCTGAAAAAAATAAAAGCAAGGTGACTTGGAGAGACATGTCACCGTCACAAAGTCCAGAGAGACAGACAAGCCTCAGAACCCAGCATGCTACCAATGGCAGAGAGGAGTTACCGGCTAGCTGTTTAGAAGAAGCCAGGCTGAATGTTTGGACACCTCAGAGACCCTCCAGGGAACCTGCTCCTATTTCCGGATATCAAACTTCTCCTAAATCGTGGCAGCAGGTGGAGGAGGAACCTGAGGTCCTGCTGCATGCCTTACTCATGGTACCAGATGGAAAGAACTTTAACTGTGGGCCTCTGCAGGCGCCGAATGTTTATTTGAACTGTAAACTGTTTTGGTGTGATGAGCCGGCAAGATCCGTTGTCAGCTGGGGTCAGGCAAACCCAACGTTTAACTTTGTTCAGGTAAGTGTTGCAGGTCCATTATTCTCACCACATTTAAAGTTTGCTGCCTGGCATTGTACGTCATTGAGTCATTGGAATGATCTTATTTATGAAGGGAAATTACTATAATGGTTTTGCAAACTGAAATCACAAAACAAAAGACAAAACAAACTTACTTTTTCTCTTAAGTCTTTTTTCTGGATCTACAAACAGTTTGCACAAAGCTGTTTTTTGTAATAAAGGAATATGTGGGTCATTAAGAGTTTTTTTATTTTTGAGTGTTGTTTTAAAAGCTTTACATATTGTCACATTTTTTTTTTTTTTATTTATTCATGTCCCTGATACTGTGCTATCCTACTAGAAACTAGTAGTAAAATTAACATAAGAATAAATTAGCATAAACTGGTATTAGAAATTAGGCTGTGGCTTCACAGAGTAGCTGTTTACCTGTTTATCTATCATGGGAAAAGTCCTGAGTTTGAGACTAGGAGGAGAAACAAATCCTCTTGGGGTTCCTTCAGTAAAGGCATCTGACATAAAAATCAAAGCATACATTAGTCTGTTTTACCTGGCAGGCTTTTTGTTTATTTGTTTATTCCATAAGTTACCAGATTTCAAATTTGCATCAATTTAAACTACATGGATGCAACAAACAGACACTTCCGAATTAGTGTCAAATAAATCTAGATTAATGAATAATAATAATAATGATAATACTACTAATAATAATAATGATAATAATTGTTGTTGTTGTTATTGTCATTATTATTATTATTATTATTATTATTAATCTTCAAAACTGTTTTATGTTCCAGGCTATGAACATTTAATGCTTTTTTTAGTCTGGCATTTTGAGTTGTGGGGATCATTGATGATTTCTCAGTGACTGCAGCTTGATCTAAATACACTCTTTACATTTCTCTGTTTTAGGTGACACCTGTGGCCTTAACAGCTAAGCTGCTGGAGAGGATGAAGAATAATATGATGGTCATAGAAGTGTGGCAGAAGACTAGAAGCTCAGGGCAGGATCGACTCCTTGGCCTAGTTAAATTACCTCTTCATCAGTTCTACATGTCATTCAGGTATGATAGGTAAACAATAATACAGGATAATTATGAAATATTACAGTTGCTAGCTGGTCAGTTGGCCATTTATTTGTTTGCAAGAAGTATCTCTGAGTTTTGACTGAAGAAATTAGTTAAATGTAAATCCTACACTGTTTGTGCCTGGGAATTATATTTTGATATTTTGTCCAGTTTTTTTGAGTGTTTAAGTACCAGTGTTTTGAGAACATTATCCACTGATTAACAGTTGTAATTATTATTTAGCTGACAGTCCTATAAATTGGAATCACAATAATAATATCTGAGAGGGAAGAGCAGGGAAAACTTTTAGTATCTCCGGTTTACATACACCAAGAATGTATTGTAAAAGGCAGTGCCCCTACATTATACTCACTAAGTGAATTCCTAAAATATATGACAAAGTATAGTACATACTAACAAGTTTACTAAAATATGTCTGCCCCCTTCAGGGATCCAAAGATCACTCACCTCCTCCTGCAGGCGCAGTACCCTGTTTTAGGGGTGGACTGCTACATGCCTGTCATTGATGTGTTCTCAGGGAGCTGTAAAGGAAACCTCAGGGTTGTTTTGGCTATGGGCCGATCAGAGCAGATAGTTTCCCTCCAGCGCACGAGAGATGAAGAATATGACTCGTTGCCTCATCTTGTGAGACCAGTTCATCTGCTTGATCACCATCCACATTCACAAACAAAGGTTGGTGTTACCATTGGCTGCATAATACTTGTCAAATAGGTTAGTGCTGGCAGTTTTTTTTTTAATAGAAAGTGTAGAGAAAATTCCACTTTAAATATGTGCTGGCACACAATACAGACCAAAATTTAAAAATAAATAAATCTGCATAATTTACATTTGTCAGTATTGAGTTTTTATGGAAACTCGCTGCAATGCTGTTTTTTTAATTTATTTAGATTCTTAAAACCTCACAACTCATGAATGTGATTTGGTAGAATAAATATTAATGAAAACATTATCACCAAGCTTCAACACAACTTGTTTGTTCCCTTTCTTTCTCTAATGTGTTGGTATGAACACAAACAAATATTAACTGCCCTGCTCCCTCAGGTGACTGCAGCACATGTAGAATCTATGAGAGAGCATGTTTTTGTGGTAAGGGTGGAGAGGGTCAGTGGGATGACTCCTCTGCAGTCCACAGTGTGGGGCGAGGCAGACTGCTACATCCAGTACAGCTTCCCCTGTCAGGAGGGCAACTCTGCTGCAGACATGGACCAAAACCTCATAGAGAGCAGTAAGGCCACCTAATCATTTCAAATCTTCATCATAATATGTTTCTATTCCCTCTTAATCATTCCAAGCTTAATCACATCCCAACAGCTGTGAACCTGAAACCATTTCGAACCACCACGACACTCTGTGTTCCTGACCCGGTGTTTGGTCACACAGAGACTCATGTGCTCCTGGCTCCTGAAGGAACTCCTGTCCAGAGGCTGCTTCTCAGCTCTCTCTCAAGTCATGGTCTCAGCAGCGGTGGAGGCATCCAGTTTGAAGTGTGGTGCAGGTTTGTGGATGCTATTTTGTCATCATATTTAAACTTGAAATAAAATAATGAAATGATATGTACCACAGTTAAAATGCTGATTATAAGCCTAGTATTTTTACCCCAGGAATGGTAATGTCTTGGCTTCCTGTTTGAGCTGAAGGTGCACTCTGTAAAAATATGTTTTAAACTTTACTTAAAGTTTCATTAGGTACAAGGAGCACAGAAAACTTTATTTCCTTGGCAGCTTTTGTAAGTTTTGTTTCATTACATAAATCTAGTGCATTTTGTAAGTTTTTAATCAGTGAGTTTCACACTGTATCCTGTTAAGGAAAATACTTTATTCCTAAATGCTCAGTTGTGCATAATGATATACAGGTCTGCAGCATTACTCTTTAGTGTCTTTAGTGAAGTGATTCTCAAGCTGCAGGTATGTGTACAGACAACCAGGTGTAGTGGGGGCATGCCAGACAGAATTTTGAGATCCACTAACTTAAATCACCATTTATGTGAAAGTAATCAGTCTTGATTGCAACTGGCTCAACTTTTTTTCTTTTTGTGATCAATATAATGTCTCTCTGTAGATATTACTATCCAAATGTGAGAGATCAGCTCGTGGCCAGAGGAATGCTTCCGCTGTCCAAGCTGTGTGCCATGGTCACCATGCAGAGACAACATCCTGACGAGGCTCAGATGTTCTCTCTGCCCCTGATTCCCAGGACAGAGAGTCCCACAGTACACCAACCTCAGCCCTCAGGTATACACACATAATCATGCACGCATGCTAATAGGAATATATAGATACAGGCAATATCTGACTGTTATTGCTTTTGTTTTTGTAGGACTGTTAGATGTTTGCATTCGATACAAGCACAGGCCTGTGAGACCTGAAGGACACACTGGAAGAGGAGCTGCCTCTCGGGTTGTGACACTCATGGTTCAAGTGCACAGAGCATGTGGTCTGAAGGCTGCCGCAAGGTACATCACTAACACTGACCTCCAGAAAATTTGATGTTTTTTTTATTTCATCCATCTATGATAAAGCTCATTAATTAGAACAGATTTTCTGGACACCTGCTCGCTCTGATAAAAACATTTGGGTTAGGATGTAGGATTAAGAGCTGATGATGTACACCAAATCTACAGTTGTTGAGACTCTGCTGTTTTATTTTTGTTCATCCTGAGATTGGTGGCAAATTTCATCTGATCAAAATAAAAGTATTCGCTCATTTCTTCTTTATGTGTATTGAAATCATAATTCCCAAATTAGTACTTAGAAATACTGTCTCTGCTATTTCAGGACATTATCAGAACAAGATGAAAGGTTCAGCTACTTCGTCGGCGTTGGTTTGAACACTTTCATCACAGTCCAGCTTTCTTTCTTGCCCGAGAGTGAAAGGAGGTGCACCCGCACAGCAGCCAGGACTTTTTGCCCTGAGTTCGACCACCACATGGAGGTGTCCTGTGATCTGCTTGCTCAGACCAGTGGTGGAGAAACCTTCAGCCTTGCTGAGCAGCTGGAACAGGCTTCTGCTGTCTTCACTGTCTGGAACCGAGACAATCGTAAAAGTTTAAGTGAGCTCAGTGCACTCTTTGTGTAATTAAGTCACTCTTACACTTAACTTGCCTAAAGTATATTATGTTACAGTTTTCTGATTATGTTTAACGTGAGACCATTAATCATTTATTTTACTTTTCATTTATCTTTTCTTTACCCATCGATGCAGCCTTATAGAAATTGGCGTAGCCTTTTTTAAAAAATATTATATCGTATACACCTGTGTAATAACTGACTGATCTAGATATTAAAAATCGTCATGAATATTAGCCCTAGTTTATAAAGACTTTTCGTTATACACCATTTAACAGTGAGATAAACATTAATGCGTTGGAAAAGTCTGTAAAAGAGCTGATCCAGGACATTGAAGGATACCTTTGCTTTTTGGCAGCATAATGTCAAGTTTTTAAAAAAAAAAAAACATGTATTTGAAATTTTTGAAACATTATTGTGTAAAAATGTTATTTGCAGTATTTGTTTATAATATTTATTTTTTCCTTTTTTTTTCTTTTGTAGGTGTGAACATTTCCAAACCTAAAGATTTAATGTTGGGGACTGTGAAAATACCTCTGTCTGAGCTCATCAACAAAAGAACAGGTATGTTGGGCTTAAAATAGTTAAAGCAGTTTTTTTTGTGAAGACTTTTGTCAGAGTGTTTCTTTTTCCACATGTAGGGATTTCTGGCTGGTTTGGAGTTTATGTAAGTCGGGAAACAAGTTCTTCTCAGCACCAGCACATCTTGGTCGGAGGCCTCGAGGTTTCCATCAGCTTTGCTCACCACTCTGATAGAGAAAGGGTCATTAAAGCTGCTCAGGGTTTAGGCTGGGAAAATACCCTGACTGACAGTTCCATGATGCAGGATGAAGAAGAACTGTTTGAAGAGAGCATGAAAAAACTCTCTCTGACCTTTACCATGCCTAGAGTGTGGCTACCCCTCCACTGTTTGCTGCTACCTGGCTACAGTGAGCTGCAGCGCTCCACCTACTGCTACATCAGGTACAAGTTCTATGACAGAGATGCCTTCTGTTCTCACCTAAAACACCCATCTGCTGATGAAGGCGCAGAGGAAGACCAGGCCACAGTGAGTTTTGAAGGAAGTAGGACTGTTGAACTGAGACGTACGCAGCCTTTAATGTGGTATCTACGGGAGGAGAAGCTGGAGGTGCAGGTGTGGGTTGCCTTTAAGAAAAATAAAACCAGAAGGCCCAGTGACACAGACCGACTGGTGGGCTCAGCATTCGTTGATCTGTCCTCGCTTGCAAAGACTTCCAAGCAGAAGCTGACACTAAGTGGTATGATAAACTACTCAGCATTGCTTTAGTAAAATCGTCTCTATATTTCAGAGTGTAATAAGTTTTGTATTTTCACAGGAGTGTACCCTCTGTTCAGGCGCTCAGCAGCAGATCTAGAAGGAGCAGCTCTCAGGGTACACATCACCCTGACAGGCGGTTCAGATCCAGGAGAAATACCTGCAGGAGCTGAGACTCAGGTGGACTCTGACAGTCAGGAAGAACTGTTATCAGAGGACATGGAAGAAAGAGATCAAGTCCCTTCTCCATCTACACTCAGAAAATCATCAGCACAGAGCAAACACAAGTATAAATCTTCCAGAGCCACTCCAGACATCTCATCTGTGCAGCACACTGAACAGAGTACAGATGAATCTTTCCCTGTGACAGTCACAGTGGATCGGGCCATGCACCTGAACCTGAAAGGTGTGACCTGATGTCTTGTGCCTTTTTTGTCTAAAAAAAAATGCACAGTTCACTAACAACAACATGTTTGTCTTTTCCATCAGGCTGTCCTCTCGCAGAACGCAGTGAAGGGATGCCATGTTGCTGCGTTTCATACGCCACTGCTGACTCTGCTGAACCAGTGTCCACGGCTGTGATAGCTAACACCGACTCCCCCGTGTGGGACCATCAGCACGAGTGCAGGTTGAATAACTTCACAGACCTCAACTTAAATAACCTACTGATCAAACATCAGGCTAATGTGTTTGTTTCAAATTTCCAGGCTATCAAAGCAGCTCCTGGTTAATCCACAACAATCCCTTGTTTTTAAAGTCTGGCATAAAGGAGGTAAAGGAGCTGTTTCACCCCGTTATTTGTGTTGCTTTAATGTCTTTGATGGATTAATTTATTCATGGTTCATTTTGCTTCCATAGAGCTGGACAGGGTGATTGGATTTGCCTCTGTAGACCTGTCCCCTTTAGTCTGTGGCTTCCCATCAGTGTGCGGTTGGTACAACATCACAGACTTTGGTGGCCAGTGTCACGGCCAGCTTAAAGTGTCCATCACTCCACTGAAGGGGGTCCAAGATTTACGCTGGCAGAGACTATCTGTGAGTGAAGAAGCTGCCAAAAACTCATTGGTGAGAGAACTCAGACTGCTTGAACAGATTTTTTTTATACTTGATGGCTTTCTCAAAATTTGAAACAAACCAGATGGTGTTTGTCTGGCAGGGTTTGTTCCAGGCCTTTCCTCTCAGCTACCAGACTACAGCCACATACAGCAGCTTTCCCTCTCACATCAGCAGGTTCCCTGAGCAGAAGATCTCATCACCCGACCACACGGACAGGCTGTTCTCTGAGAGGTTTTTATTCACACCATGGTTGTGCCGATCATCTGTTAGAATATTTGCAGCCAGTAAGGCAATGGAAGATGTTCATCAGCTGTGTTTCATCATTTTTGTGGTCCTTATTCCTGAGATCCAGTCTCATAAATGTGTATCACTTAGTTTAGACACATTGAGGACTGAAAAACGTTAGGGCAGGTTTTTGTATATCTACAGTAAGTAAGTAAGCCTTAAGCCTCCCCTCATTTCTTTGTATTTTGCTATGAAAATCAGAAATATGTGCAGCAATTTGTTGAAACGTATAAACCTGGAAACAAACAATTAAGCATGTAGGCAAAAAAACAGTTTTAACATTGGTGACACAGTTTAGGGTGCTTTTGCATTAGTTTTGTCAAGATCCCCAACACCACTGAGTCCAAACCATGACAGAGCCTCCACCGCTGCAGATGTAGCTATTACCTGACCGCCTCTCTACTTATTGACAATCATTTGAAAACCAGAAACTTCAAATTTTGATTTTTTTATTCCGCTTCTTGTGTAATTTGGCATTAAGAATAGCAGAGGCAGATGATCCATTTTGATAACCCTTAAAAATAGCAGCAAAAAGAAGAAAACAATTAATAGGTCAGTGTTAAGTGGCTGGACAAATTTAAAAAAAAAAAACCCATTTCTCTGAAAATGAGTTTAAAGCAGCCAATGTCCTCCAAAAACCTTCAGAAAACCTGGAGAACTATTGCACAAGACCACTTCAAAAAATTACAAGTCTGACCCCTTTGGAAACAAAATATAAATAAATGAGTGTGGCGTAAGTACCGTGTATAATACTGTGTTTGTGCAATGGGGATTAATTCGTTTTCCTGTCACAAAAAGTCAACAAAACAAAAGAACACAAGCATCTGCTATCAGATTATTTTAAACACTGGTATTGGCACAGAACTGGTGCTTTGCAGAACCGGTCCTTCATTTGCACAATTTTATTCATTCCCACATGCTACAATATAAAGTCTGCAACTGTATTCATCTGTTATTGTAATGACTGCTGCAGGTCCAGTGAGAGTGACCGTCATTCTGAGCACATGGACAATGTACGCCTGTACCATCAAAGTCTGCAGGAGCAAACAGCGTCTCAGTCCTTTCACAGTAGCAGTGCAGGTGACATCAATCCTTCCAGCTCGATCCTGTTCTCAGCACTCAGGTACCAGTTTATAAACACTGCGTTGTTTAACCATTTATATGACTGATGCAGAGCCTGAGCTTTGTTTCTTTTCTTACAGGAAAAAACTGAGTGAGCTCGACAACATTCAGAAATATTTCAGCCGCAAACTTTCAACTCCCACATTCCCACCTATGCCAGAGCAGGAAAGTCACAATAAACGTGAGAAACGGAGGGACTCGGAGTACAGCTCATCTCAGCTTCTACTAAAGTCAAACCAGTTAGTCGGAGAAGTCCACAACATCATCAGTGGTGAGTTCATCCATTTACTGCTAAGATCCTAGAGGAAGTTGTGGTCAAATAGTTAACTGCTGCTCTGGATCAGCACAGCATTCTTGACCACTTTCAGTCAGGTTTTCGTAGATTTCATTCAACTGAAATGGATCTTCTGAGAGTATCACATGACATTTTGAGGCCGAGCTCTTATCTCTGCTCTGCAGATGATAATTGGTTCTACACCCTGTTTCGCCCAAATGAAATGTCTAAACGTCGCAGTTTATTTAAGTGCCTAGACACTGTTAAACAGTGGATGGCAGGCAGTTCTCTTCAGGTAAATCAAGAGAAAAATGAAATAATTAGAAAAATGCATGTCTGGGATAAAGGAGACACTTGGACCTCTTGGTTCTTTGGCAAACTTGGAGAGCTTTTCACAGACAGGCACCAGGTTATACCGGAGGGCTTCTACTAACATATGTCTATGGCAGGCCCCTGAGGTTCTGTGACCAGGGCCTGCTGATGGTGCCCAATACTAAGCTGAAAACAAAAGGAGACAGATCCTTTTGTTTAGTGGCCCACAGACTCTGGAACTCTCTTGCTTCGGACTTAAGATTGGTAGACTCTTTTTAAAAGCCAGTTAAAAACAAATCTTTTTAAATCTGCTTTTTATTCATTTCTCTTGTTTTGCTTTTTTATGCATAGTTGGCAGAGTTGGTAGAGCAGGTCACCTCCTAACCAGAAGGTTGGTGGTTTGATCCTAGTCTGCTCCAGTCTGCATGCCAAATATCCTTTTGCAAGATACTAACCCCAGGTTGCTCTCCAATGCATCCATCGGAGTGTGAATGTGTTTATGAATGTTAGTTAGACAGAACTAAAAAACTTAGAAAAGTGCTTGTGTGATTGGGTGAATGAATGAGTTGTGTAAAGCGCTTTGAGTGCTCAGAGTAGAAAAGCGCTATATAAGAACCACTCCATTTACCATTTACTTAGTTACTCATAAGCTACTTTTGCACCACATTAACTTTTCCCAGGGACTGCAGGGTTTCATTTAAGTCTCTGCTCAGAGAGGTACTGAATGTTTACCTTACATTTTAAACAATAAAAGAAATGTATATTTTGATGGTCCGGAGGACGACCCATGGTGCTGTAGTCTCCACAGTCTGAGTCTTCTGCTGCTTGTTATTTAAATGAGCTCATTGTACAGTTCTTCTCATATCCCATTATATTTATTTTATATCCAAATTACATTTATGTTAATAACTTCTTCTGTGTGAGCCACACAAAACTAAAAGGATTCAGCTCTGGGTTTAGACACATGTTGCATGCATGTGCATTTCTCAAACCCTTCAAACTTTGTCTGTCTCTTTACACAGGTCTACAACGACACCGCCTGGAAACAATTCCTTCAAACCCACAGAGTAGCTCAACAGTGTCACCTGTTGGAGACAGCAATACACAAGCCATCACTGACAGATCGCCCAGTCCTCACAGAGTTTCACATTGTTCCCCAGAAGTCATGTCTCCTCTGCCATTTGCACCAGCAGAAGTGTCTGAGGACCTCACAGACTCTGAGCCTGAGGAAGAAAAGGACAGACGAAGTGGCAAGGCTAATATGACTGAGAGTGATGAAGAAGAAACAGGTTGCAGAGAGGAAGAGGACAATGATGTGGATGAGCAGACAGATGAGGATTATGAGGAGGTTGTAGTGAAGCTGAGGCCTTTAAATGAGGTGACCTCATTAACAGACAAAACCAGTCCCTGGACCAGCATCTTGTCAGATCCTGAATTGGCCTCTCTGGAGAGCCTGGAGGGACCAGAGCACCTGGACCTGAGTGAAGATGAGGGCAAGAAGAAACTGTTGGTAGATATGGAATCAGGTCACCCCAGCGGGAAGCACAGGGAAGAGGAAAGTGAAGACCACTGCAGCTTAAATAGTTCCACAGGAGATGCCTCAGACCTGGAGAGAGGTGATGAAACGTTGCAACATGCTGGAGATGAAAGACAACAACAAGAACTAAACAGCCCTAACAAGAGGTCACATGACACAGATTCATCACCAGCCAAACAGCACACCACAGACACCCACAGTGTTTCCGCCTCCTCAGACGAGCCACACCTCCAATGGTATCCTTAAACGTGTTTCATAATTCATTTGTGCCCGTTAGGTTATACTGTTTGTATTTGCTTTTCAGGGCCAGTTCAAATTAGTGATTCATTATAAAACTTGTTCTAGGTGTGTAAATGCTATATCTTGTGTGGAGTCTTTAGGGTTTTATTTCAACATTCATCTCAACAATCTAGAGATGAAGGAGACTGACAGGTGGAAGTGCGAAAACGTTCCTGCTGAGCAGGCTGAACATACACTCACACACACTAAATCCCATGTGGTTGCTCACAGTCTGTGTAGTTAGTTGGAATGTTGGATAACTCGGACATATTCATAGGCCTAGCAGTCATTTTCACATGTCCACAAAAGTCAGTCATTCCCAATAAATACCTTAAAATTACTATTATGTACTTGAATTCATCTTTCAAAATGCTTTTAAAATGTCAACAAATGAGAGTTGTTTCATTTTAGAGTCACAGATTTGATTTGATTTTGTTTTGTTTTGCTTTTTATTTATTGTTTGGAGAGCATATGTCAGAAGCAAGATTTAGGAAAAACAGTATGGGTATAAGAATAAAAACCCACCTTTTTGAAAGCAGTTAACTCACAGTCTTATAGACATCCAGAGTCTCAGTAAACACATCCATCAGTGTCTCATCGGGAAAGTTACCAAACTAACAAATACTAAAACTATGGATTTTTCCTCTATTCAGTATTTGTATTTTATGTTGTTTTATTTTCCAAATTCATGAGATCATTTAAATTTTTATCTTTGTTTTAGTTAACATTTTTTTTAATTGTTAATTTAATTTATTGTTATTTTAGTTTTAGTTCACTATAAGAATCTTAACTCTTAATATAGTTTTCCTGTGGAGGTCAAACAGATATTGTTTTGTTTTTGTTTTTCTGAATATTTACTTTCATGTTTTTGGGGACTGTTTAAACACAGTTCCCCTCCTCTTCAGTTGTAACTGCCTCATAAAACACACTGAGAACATGTTTTCTTAACTTTATCCATTAAGCTCTGTTCCTGCAGAGGTTCTAAACTTCTTCCTCCCCTCCCACCAACTGGAGGCATCGATGAGAGCTATACGTTTAGCACCCACGTTCTCCCAGGTGTCCAGCAACCCGGTGAGTGTTTGTCCACGGGCAGTGCTTTTGGCCATCACGCCTGCTTATATGTTCACTCTCTCCACTCCTGTTACTTTTACATTGGTGTTAGAGTGTCTGTGAAGGTTCTCAGTCATCCAGGTCATCGTAGTCAAAGGAGTTTGCAAAGAAAAGCGTCTGGACTTCTTTAAGTTGCTTGAAGACGTGTCTGCCATCTATAATCCAGTTTTGAGTTCCCTCCCCAGACGCCTTAACGCCCACTCACATCCTGGGCCATCTGACCTCAGGAATTCACATGACAAGGTGGGGCCAGGTTTCACAATGAGCTCACCCGAAACCTTGGCTGATTAGGTCCCACACCCGCTTTCACACCTTGGCTCATGTGATTAGAGGATCACCAGGGGGTCCTTTGTCCCTCTTTGGGGGGATACTCCCACTGGGTTTAAATCTGGGACTCTCGGCCATTTGACCTTAGAACTGAAGAAGCTTCTCGGATGAGAGGTGAAATGTCTTCAAGCAACTTAAAGAAGTCCAGACCCTTTTCTTTGCAAACTCCTTTGACCATTGGTGTTAGAGATTAACCTTTACCTTTGATGTATCTATTCATGTTTGCATAATTTAATGGTTTTGCAAATATACTTGCCCAACCTTCCTGTAAACACAGTGTTATGAATAATCTTTCACATGATGTGTGACGTGTGTGACGCCAGACTGACATTCGGTGTAATTTAACACTCAGTTCTGCAGCACTAACAGGTTGACTTCCATTCTTATGTAATCTCATTCACAGTGTTTGCCCAGGATTTAAATGTTGGGGGTTTTTTTGTTGTTTTTTAAACCAACAACACATTTTTGTATTTTTGCAAACTTTGGATGTGATTAAGTAAAAAGTATGAATTCTACAACCACTGATGGATCTCTCTTCTAATGTAATTGATCATTTTAATGCAATTTAAAACAAACAAAAATTATAAATCAAATGCAGCTTTATAGTCAAAAACCATATGTACATTCCATACACAGGAATTTGAAATTGAAACGGTCCCATGGCCCTCAGTGTACACTAAAACAATATAAAGATAAAAATAAAATAAAAGTCTTATGTACAATATAATATAATACGGCAGTACAATACAATAAGATGCTGTCACATGCAAAAAAAAAAAAAAGCATCAATGGAGATGACTGTCACTCCTGTTTATTAATTTTACAACTTTTTGAAGAGCACAATAAAACAGAAGTTGAGAGTTAGAACTTCTTTGGAGAGGTGGTGTGACTGTTGGCACCACCTCTCCTCCCTGCATGATGACGAGACCTTTCAAAGAACCTGTTCAGGCATGCCATTTGTTGCTGATACATGTAGCTGACAGTCTCACAACATGAAGGTTAACCAAACAAAGGTTTGTTGTGTATGAATTGTGAGTCATGTAACCACAAAGATTTCTGATTAATTAACGTGTTTGTCTTCAGCCTCGTATCGCAACTAAGCTGTCTTGGTACACTGTGTACTTGCAGTTCAGAACTTGTGGGGTTTTTTGGTTTTTTTTTTTTTACTTTAATGCTTTATGTTTTCAGGACCAGAACTCATCGGTTCACAGCGCCCCACCTCCCAGAGGCCCTCGGCAGCGTCCCAACATGTCACCGTCATCCATGAAGAAAGAGACGGAGAGAATAGCAAAAATTTTTGCAGCTCACTTTGATGAGACTAATTAGAGACGTTTGGTTTCAGCCTGCAACAATAATCATGTATATTAAATGTAACATTTTGTATTTTTATAAATAAATATTAACCATTTTCACTACTGAAGTTTTTTTTGTTTGTTTTTTTTTAACGTTTTATTGAAGCTGAATGTCTGCATGGCTGGTGGCCACAGGTTTTGGTGATGTAACTGTTTCAGGTTCTCTCCTGAGTAAGACAGCTGTGTATGTTAATTTCATGTTTTTGGGTTTCCCATCATGTTGATTTGTAAAGAAATAAAACATTGAAGTTCAGTTTAAAAATGCCATTGCTAGTTCACATCACCTCTTCAACTCATTATAGTAGCTGACATAACAGAAGGGCACCTGTACATATGTGTGGGTATTTATATGAGAAATGTGATACACATAATTGGCATCAAATAAAAAAAAATGCAAAAATGAGACACATAATAAGTCAGGATAACTGGGAATATTTATGGAAAATGTGGTGGCCGTTAAAGTTGAACATTTGAGTGTTATCAGAAGGGAAAAAACAACTGTGGTTTAGTTGATAATAACAACAACTATATAAAAGATAAACATATGGAAGAGTGGGGAGGTGTGATCTCCAGACTTTAAACTTTTCAGATAGTGGTCCTACTGAAATATTAACACACCTACAATTCCTGTAAATAGAGGGTTTAAATACATAATCCTAAAGATGTATGATAGCAGAAACATGAAACCTAAATTGATCTAAAAAAAAAAACAAAAACAACAACAACAACCACATATCCATGATACAACACCCAAATGACACTGCGGGGTAGTTTTGGGGATGTAACATAACTCAGTTAAAGTTACTCCTGTACTGAGGATGTTGTGAGGCTCTGTTATACTTTGGGGGGCATTTTGTTGCCATGGTTTGAGTCTTCTTGTAACTCTTAGAGGAAAATGTCACTGCCAATCAACAGAAAGTGCAATTTCTATAATAAAAGACTATCCTCATACCTGTGGTGTAGAAGAAAGGTGGTATATAAATTATTTCATATTATTTCCCATGGCCTTCACAGTTACCAGATATACACCCAAGTGAACTCCTGTGAGTCGGTGGTCGCCATTGCCATCATCAAAACACCAAAAGCAGGATTATTTCCCATAAGAATGGGAGGACATTATCCGTACTAAGATACATAAAACTTTACTGATGACGCCTCAGCTCTTCTCCGCTGACATTGAAATAGTTTTTTATTTGAAAGCAGGTGGATCATGACAGAGAACACCGATAAAGAACAATCTGGGGTATTCCGCGCATGTGTGTGATGAGTATCTGGAGTTCAGGCAGGGCGGTGCAGCAGGTCCGTTTAAAGTCAGTAAATGTGGGCCTGGCTTCACTCACCAGCTGCGCAGTCAGGTGTTTGTTGACATGCGAAGATACCGGCGTTATTCAGTTTGCTTTCGACTTCTTGTCGTGAGCGTTTCTGTGTAATGGCACGACGACGCTGTTCCCTTCAAACTCCAAACTTTCTTTTGCATGGAGCTTGACCTACATCGCTTTTATTCGTTTCCGGACACGAAGGATGAAATGCTGATTAGTCCAGCCAAACGGCGGTGTGGGTTATAATCCTTCAAAGCGCACTTTGTTATTTAAGTTGTTTAAGTTTAAGTTGTTGGTGAGGCTTGCTGTTGAGCTCAGGCACTGATCATGGTTGAAGGGAGAGCGGCTGATTTGGCGCCCACAGCTGCTGTTAAAATCTTCTCAGCTGGAACAGCAGGCTGCGTGGCGGACCTGGTCACCTTCCCACTGGACACCGCCAAAGTCCGGCTGCAGGTGAGGCATCAGGAAGCCCCACCCGCCTCATGCTATTTGCAACTATAGCCACCTCAAAATATTATCGATAATTAAGAGCTTTATATTTTATAACAAAAATTGTAACAAAATTCAGAATGTAAAAAAAAAAAAAAAAGTGAAAAATTGGTGCACAGTGGGACACCCCCTCCCCCCAACCCGGCCCAACTTATTGTGTAAGTGTTGTTTCCTGATTTCTTTCTTTTTTCTTGTTTCTTTTTAAACATATTGTCACACTCAAATGTTTCAGATCACCAAATTACCGAAACCCCAAAGTCCGTTTTTAACTGATGATTTGAGTTATTAAAGAAACAAGTGTAACGTGATGGTTTGGCATCTCCCTGAATAATTAGGAACAGCACGATGGAAACAGATAACTGTCTTAGCAGCCTCTTTACTCTCAGCACACAGCAACAACAAAAACCAACACTTCCTGTGTGTCGCGGTCATGAATACTTCACTGGGCTCTCAGAAGCCAGGAAATCTTATACTCAGATCAATGCAGCGAAAAACAGCTAGGTAGATAACATATTGTAACGGACTGGGTTACAAGTTAGTTGACTTTTGTGTTATCAGTGTTTTGTGTTCAGAATTGCCAGTTACTTATGGCATAGTTGGACCACACCCACAGCATGGTGATTTACTGAGTGTCCTTGAATGTGCAGTAGTCTAGAGGCCGGTTGGCCTGTCAATCAGATCAGCTACCAATGACAGAGAGTCTGGAGGAGAGCATGTGTGTGGTTGGCTGAGAGTGTTCGGGGGGCGGGGGTTAGAGAATGGGTGTGTGTGGCGGAAGAAAGGAGGAGAGAGGGGGATTGTTTTTGTTGCTGGAGAGCACGCTTTTTCCCTGTTGTTTTGGCGTTGGCTACGGCCCACAGTAGCCCGTGTTACTATTCTGAATAAACACCAGTAACCGGAACGCCGATCGTCTGTGTCTTCTGTCGGAGGGACGCTACACTGGTGTCAGAAGTGAAAGTGAAGCTTCGCCTCCGGAGTTATCTGCGCTCGTGCCGCCCCGACTCACGGCATCGGCTGTGGATGCTGGAGATTTTTGCGGGACTTTGCGGAATGCTTCCGATGGATTACTCCAAGATCAAGCGTGAACCTACAGCAGAAGCTCACGGACACGACTACTCCACCGGGGACCGGAGGTTCGCGGAACACAGAGAGCGGGTGAGACAAACGACCGCGGATATGGCGAGAGAAGCCGGCTTTGCATCCTCTCACCGTTCGGGTGGCCAACGGAGCTCTTTGGGGACTTCTGCAGCGGCTGAGAGTGTGGAGAGAGACACGCCGACGCATAGAGGCACTTTCCACGCTTCCATGAAGACCCCCATATGATGGCAAGGCTGACTGGGAAGCTTTTCATGCACAATTTGAACTGTTGGCCAGGGCTGGTGGGTGGTCTGCTGAAGAGAAATCCCTGCAGCTAGCTATGTGCCTTACTGGCGATGCCCTGTCTAGCTTGCTGCTTTTGAGCCCAGAGGGCAGGGGGATTATGATGCTTTGGTCGGGGGTCTGAAGAGGCGGTTTGGCTCTTGCTCTGCTCCGAGCCTGCTGCGCTCCGAACTGTGTGCAGCCACCGCCGCTGACCAGGAGAATCCATTAGGGACCTAGCTAATGACATTGAGGGCTGGTCCACCCATCTATGCCCACATGCCCCCACCATCCAGGGCGAATTAGCTTGTGACCACTTCCTCCAGGCCCTGCTTCCTGATGAGCTGCGGATCCAGACACTGTTAGCTCACCCTAAATCCCTTCAGGAGGCCCTGGAGCTGGCTACAGAGAGAGAGTTACTGTGCGCTGGGGCTGCTAAACCCTGACTGAGCTGACCAGGCCACCGCAGATGGGGGCTACAGGAGGGACTGCACCGGTGCCGCAGAACCCGCATGGGCGGAGGGATTGACCCACTTGGTGAGAGCTGTCACGCTACGTGGGGAACAAAGGCCGAGAAGAGGGCCGCCACCCCAACCTGATCACCCTGCAGCCCATGCCCTTTCTGAGCGGGCAGCCGACTCCTCCCCAGACCTGACTGGTGGTCCGGCCGCCCCAAGGACCCACTTACACTGACCTCACTGCACCCCATGCTGCTTCATGCCCTCCCTTCTCCCTAAGGAACCGCCCCGGACAAGGACGGGAGAGTTTCAGCTGTGAGGAGGGTGTGGGAGGAGAACTGCGATGGACTGACTGCTAGCGAGCAGGGCCTGCTCTGGCAGCTGCTGCTGGACTTCAAGGACTGCTTCTCCTTCTCAGAGGATGATATGGGCCGCACTGACCTCATTCAACATGACATCGATACTGGAGATGCACAGCCCATTCGGATGAGGCCTAGACGCCTCCCCTGGCCAGACAGGCTGCAGCGGAGAGGGCTCTGCGAGAGATGCACCGTGCTTGGACTCATTGAACCATCCACCAGCCCCTGGGCCTCCCGGTTGTTATGGTTCCAAAGAAGGTGAAGGATGAATGGCGGTTCTGCGTGATTTCCGGCCTTTGAATAAGGTGACAAAGAAGGACCCATATCCTTTACACAGATAGATGAGACCCTTGACACTGTGGCGGGATCCTCATGGTTCTCCTCCCTAGACCTACGCAGCGGGTACTGGCAGGTACCCCTCGCACCAGATGCCAGACCAAAGACTGCATTTATTACCAGCGGAGGTTTATGGCAATTTAAAGTTCTTCCTTTCGGCCTCTGCAATGCCCCTGCCACATTTGAGAGACTCGTGGATAAGGTGCTCACTGGAATTCCCCACGGAGAATGCGTGGTGTACCTGGACGACATCTTGGTCCATGGTGCTTCTTTCCACGCTGCCCTTGGGGCCCTCAGACGGGTCCTGGAGAGGGTATTGGCAGCAGGGTTAAAACTCAACTCAAGGAAATGCTGCTTAATGCGACGTGAGGTTGCGCTCCTGGGCCACCGACTGGGGGCCAGGGGGTCGGAACCATGGATGATAAGATCCAAGCTGTGAAGGACTGGCCCACCCCAAGATCTGTGCAGGAGTTAAAGAGCTTCCTGGGCTTGGCGTCAGACTACAGACGGTTTGTAAGGGGTTTCTCCTGCATAGCCGCGCCACTGTTCCACCTGCTCCAAAAGGGTGTGACCTTCCAGTGGACAGCAGGCTGCCAGGTAGCTTTCACCTCACTGCAGGAAGCCCTAGTTGGGGCCCCAGTGCTCTCTCCGCCTGACCCCACTCTGCCCTTTGTCCTGACACAGATGCCAGCAGTGTCGGATCTGGTGCAGTGCTAGCCCAGGTGACACCCAGCGGGAGAAAGTGGTGGCATACCATAGTCGGGCCTTCAACAAAGCTGAACCCGCTATTGTGTCACAAGGCGGAGCTGCTCGCAGTGGTATGTGCCATACGCCACTTTAAGTACTACCGGGGCCTCCACTTTACTGTCAGAACGGACCATGCTGCCTTGCAATGGCACATGTCTTTAAGGAGCCAGAGGGGCAGCTAGCACGCTGGATTGAGGAGCTGCAGGCTTATGATTTCGAGGTTGTGCACAGACCTGGGGCCCAGCACAGGAACGCAGATGCGCTTTCCCGCAGACCCTGTGCCCAGGACGGATGCCACTACTGTGAGAGGAAGGAAGCTCAGGAGGAGGACCAATTGGTGCCCGATGTAAAGTGTGCTGTGACAGGGGTGGAGGAACGGCCATCCTGTCAGAGGCTGGTTTCTGTGGATCCAACGGAGTGGAGACATCAACAGGAGGAGGATGCTGACATCAAGCCAGTGCTTGGGTGGATTGAGGAACAGCAACAACCCCAATGGGAGGAAATCCCCATGTTGTCACGGGCCACAAAGGGACTCTGGTCCATGTTTAATGCCTTGCGGCGGCACGATGGAGTGCTGCAAAGGGGCTGGAAGGAACCGGCTACGGGCGAGATGAGGTGGCAGTTGGTTGTCCCGCGGGCCCTGCAGGAGATGGTGCTTCACGCAGTGCATGGGGCCCCAGGGTCTGGCCACTTTGGTGTCACCAAAACACTCCGCCGCCTCCGACAGGGGTTCTATTGGGCCCGACATAGACGGGACGTAGAGGACTTTTGCCGCCGCTGTGACAGCTGTACAGCACGGAAGGGACCCACAGCCAAATCCCATGCCCAACTGCAACAGTTTCCGGCAGGGTACCCTATGGAGAGGGTGGGGATGGACATCCTGGGTCCTTTTCCCCGCACAGAAAGGGGAAACCGCTATATCCTCACAGCTATGGATTATTTCACAAAGTAGCCAGAGGCATACAGTTTACCTGACCAAGATGCTGAGACAATTGTGGATGCTCTGGTGGAGGGGATGCTCAGCAGATTTGGGGTGCCTGAAGTAATCCACACGGACCAGGGCAGGAACTTTGAGTCTCGTGTGTTCGCGGCCATGTGCGAGAAACTAGGCTCCCATAAGACCCGTACAACACCCCTCCACCCATAGAGTGATGGACTCGTTGAGAGATTTAACCGTACACTGGCAGAGCAACTGGCACTAGTGACGGCTAAACACCAATGTGACGGGGATAGTCATGTTCCCCTGGTCCTCATGGCATATCGTTCGGCGGTCCAAGACTCCACTGTGCTCCCCTGCCCTCTTGATGTTGGCCAGGAGATCAGGACTCCAGCGGAGATGATGATGGGCCGACCTCCCGATGCTGATGGGGATCAACCAGGTCCGGACTATGCGAGGAAGCTCCAGGATCGCATGGAGTCTGCTCATGACTTTGCTAGGAGGAAACTGATAAGTGCGGGGGCGCGGCAGAAGAGGAACTACGACGTCCATTCCAGAGGCCGACATTTTAACGTGGGGGAAGGGTCTGGGTGTACAACCCCCAGAGGAAAAAGGGCAGATGCCCTAAGCTGAGCAGTGACTGGGTTGGACCCTGTAAGGTTCTGGAACGTCTGGGGGAAGTGGTGTATAGGGTACAACTGCCCCCAAGGGGACGGAGGGTCGCCCTGCACCGGGACAGACTGTCCCCTTATCGGGGTGCGGCCACTGCACTGACACAACAGGGTGGGCCGCAGACAGACCTGGACTCCACCCCTGCAGATGCTCCCACCACCATTGTGACAGCCCCTACTATGAGCCCTGTGAGCCCTGGGCCCACAGCCACTTCGGACGTGGCCCCTCCCCCACCTCCATCCGGGCGCCTTCGCCCAAGGAGGCACCATAGACCACCAGGTCATCTGAGAGACTTTATCCGCCCTCGTTGGCGAGGGACTTTGAGGGGTTGGGGTAGTGTAACGGACTGGGTTACAAGTTAGTTGACTTTTGTGTTATCAGTGTTTTGTGTTCAGAATTGCCAGTTACTTATGGCATAGTTGGACCACACCCGCAGCATGGTGATTTACTGAGTGTCCTTGAATGTGCAGTAGTCTAGAGGCCGTTGGCCTGTCAATCAGATCAGCTACCAATGACAGAGAGTCTGGAGGAGGCATGTGTGGTTGGCTGAGAGTGTTTGAAAGGGGGTTAGAGAATGGGTGTGTGTGGCGGAAGAAAGGAGGAGAGAGGGATTGTTTTTGTTGCTGGAGAGCGCGCTTTTCCCTGTTGTTTTGGCGTTGGCTACGGCCCACAGTAGCCCGTGTTACTATTCTGAATAAACACCAGTAACCGAACACCGATCGTCTGTGTCTTCTGTCGGAGGGACGCTACACTGGTGTCAGAAGTGAAAGTGAAGCTTCGCCTCCGGAGTTATCTGCGCTCATGCCGCCCGACTCACGGCATCGGCTGTGGACGCTGGAGATTTTGCGGACTTTGCGGAATGCTTCCGATGGATTACTCCAAGATCAAGCGTGAACCTACAGCAGAAGCTCACGGACACGACTACTCCGCCGGGGACCGGAGGTTCGCGGAACACAGAGAGCGGGTGAGACAAACGACCGCGGATATGGCGAGAGAAGCCGGCTTTGCATCCTCTCACCGTTCGGGTGGCCGACGGAGCTCTTTGGGGACTTCTGCAGCGGCTGAGAGTGTGGAGAGAGACACGCCGACGCATAGAGGCACTTTCCACGCTTCCATGAAGACCCCATGATGGCAAGGCTGACTGGGAAGCTTTTCATGCACAATTTGAACTGTTGGCCAGGGCTGGTGGGTGGTCTGCTGAAGAGAAATCCCTGCAGCTAGCTATGTGCCTTACTGGCGATGCCCTGTCTAGCTTGCTGCTTTTGAGCCCAGAGGGCAGGGGGGATTATGATGCTTTGGTCGGGGGTCTGAAGAGGCGGTTTGGCTCTTGCTCTGCTCCGAGCCTGCTGCGCTCCGAACTGTGCAGCCACCGCCGCTGACCAGGAGAATCCATTAGGGACCTAGCTAATGACATTGAGGGCTGGTCCACCCACCTATGCCCACATGCCCCCACCATCCAGGGCGAATTAGCATGTGACCACTTCCTCCAGGCCCTGCTTCCTGATGAGCTGCGGATCCAGACACTGTTAGCTCACCCTAAATCCCTTCAGGAGGCCCTGGAGCTGGCTACAGAGAGAGAGTTACTGTGCGCTGGGGCTGCTAAACCCCTGACTGAGCTGACCAGGCCACCGCAGATGGGGGCTACAGGAGGGACTGCACCGGGCGCCGCAGAACCCGCATGGGCGGAGGGATTGACCCACTTGGTGAGAGCTGTCACGCTACGTGGGGAACAAAGGCCGAGAAGAGGGCCGAGGGTCTGCTGGGGATGTGGACGGCCGGGTCACCTAGCCCGAGACTGTCCCCACGCCCACCCGGATCAGGGAAACGACATGGGGTCTGCATAACCGGGACGATGCAGGACCCTGGGGCTGTGTCCCGACCTCCTGTTCCGGGAGGAACAACCCAGCTCAGGGCCCACGGGGGTGCACAGCGCCCCTGCGGAGCTGTGGATGGACAGGTGGAGCGGCTTGTTTTGTTGGGCAGGACTTGGGTTGGCAGCTGCTGGTATGCCCCATTAGTTGTGAATGGACTATGCTGCTCAGCCCTGGTGGATACCGGGTCTTCAGCGACAGTTTTAAGACCTGATGTGCTGGGAAGGGGGGATCGCATCCTCCCTACCATGGTGAAGCTGCAGACTGTGACGGGAGAGCGGACCCCCATGCTAGGGGAAGCACTGCTCACCCTGAGTGTGGGGAGGAAGTCAGTCCGCTGCTCTGTATGGGTTGCAGACCTGGAAGACTGTATACTGGGGCTGGATGTACTGAGGGCACTGAACTGCGTTATTGACACGAGGGGGGCGCTCGTTCCTGACGGTGGTGTTGTTCGGATGTTGAGGCGGCCACCCCAACCTGATCACCCTGCAGCCCATGCCCTTTCTGAGCGGGCAGCCGACTCCTCCCCAGACCTGACTGGTGGTCCGGCCGCCCCCAAGGACCCACTTACACTGACCTCAACTGCACCCCATGCTGCTTCATGCCCTCCCCTTCTCCCTAAGGAACCGCCGGACAAGGACGGGAGAGTTTCAGCTGTGAGGAGGGTGTGGGAGGAGAACTGCGATGGACTGACTGCTAGCAAGCAGGGCCTGCTCTGGCAGCTGCTGCTGGACTTCAAGGACTGCTTCTCCTTCTCAGAGGATGATATGGGCCGCACTGACCTCATTCAACATGACATCGATACTGGAGATGCACAGCCCATTCGGATGAGGCCTAGACGCCTCCCCCTGGCCAGACAGGCTGCAGCGGAGAGGGCTCTGCGAGAGATGCACCGTGCTGGACTCATTGAACCATCCACCAGCCCCTGGGCCTCCCCGGTTGTTATGGTTCCAAAGAAGGTGAAGGATGAATGGCGGTTCTGCGTAGATTTCCGGCCTTTGAATAAGGTGACAAAGAAGGACCCATATCCTTTACCGCGTATAGATGAGACCCTTGACACTGTGGCGGGATCCTCATGGTTCTCCTCCCTAGACCTACGCAGCGGGTACTGGCAGGTACCCCTCGCACCAGATGCCAGACCAAAGACTGCATTTATTACCAGCGGAGGTTTATGGCAATTTAAAGTTCTTCCTTTCGGCCTCTGCAATGCCCCTGCCACATTTGAGAGACTCGTGGATAAGGTGCTCACTGGAATTCCCCACGGAGAATGCGTGGTGTACCTGGACGACATCTTGGTCCATGGTGCTTCTTTCCACGCTGCCCTTGGGGCCCTCAGACGGGTCCTGGAGAGGGTATTGGCAGCAGGGTTAAAACTCAACCCAAGGAAATGCTGCTTAATGCGACGTGAGGTTGCGTTCCTGGGCCACCAACTGGGGGCCAGGGGGGTCGGAACCATGGATGATAAGATCCAAGCTGTGAAGGACTGGCCCACCCCAAGATCTGTGCAGGAGTTAAAGAGCTTCCTGGGCTTGGCGTCGTACTACAGACGGTTTGTAAGGGGTTTCTCCTGCATAGCCGCGCCACTGTTCCACCTGCTCCAAAAGGGTGTGACCTGCCAGTGGACAGCAGGCTGCCAGGTAGCTTTCACCTCACTGCAGGAAGCCCTAGTTGGGGCCCCAGTGCTCTCTCCGCCTGACCCCACTCTGCCCTTTGTCCTTGACACAGATGCCAGCAGTGTCGGATCTGGTGCAGTGCTAGCCCAGGTGACACCCAGCGGGGAGAAAGTGGTGGCATACCATAGTCGGGCCTTCAACAAAGCTGAACCCCGCTATTGTGTCACAAGGCGGGAGCTGCTCGCAGTGGTATGTGCCATACGCCACTTTAAGTACTACCTCGGGGGCCTCCGCTTTACGGTCAGAACGGACCATGCTGCCTTGCAATGGCACATGTCTTTTAAGGAGCCAGAGGGGCAGCTAGCACGCTGGATTGAGGAGCTGCAGGCTTATGATTTCGAGGTTGTGCACAGACCTGGGGCCCAGCACAGGAACGCAGATGTGCTTTCCCGCAGACCCTGTGCCCAGGACGGATGCCACTACTGTGAGAGGAAGGAAGCTCAGGAGGAGGACCAATTGGTGCCCGATGTAAAGTGTGCTGTGACAGGGGTGGAGGAACGGCCATCCTGTCAGAGGCTGGTTTCTGTGGATGTAACGGAGTGGAGACATCAACAGGAGGAGGATGCTGACATCAAGCCAGTGCTTGGGTGGATTGAGGAACAGCGACAACCCCAATGGGAGGAAATCCCCATGTTGTCACGGGCCACAAAGGGACTCTGGTCCATGTTTAATGCCTTGCGGCGGCACGATGGAGTGCTGCAAAGGGGCTGGAAGGAACCGGCTACGGGCGAGATGAGGTGGCAGTTGGTTGTCCCGCGGGCCCTGCAGGAGATGGTGCTTCACGCAGTGCATGCATGGGGCCCCAGGGTCTGGCCACTTTGGTGTCACCAAACACTCCGCCGCCTCCGACAGGGGTTCTATTGGGCCCGACATAGGCGGGACGTGAGGGACTTTTGCCGCTGCTGTGACAGCTGTACAGCACGGAAGGGACCCACAGCCAAATCCCATGCCCAACTGCAACAGTTTCCGGCAGGGTACCCTATGGAGAGGGTGGGATGGACATCCTGGGTCCTTTTCCTCGCACAGAAAGGGGGAAACCGCTATATCCTCACAGCTATGGATTATTTCACAAAGTAGCCAGAGGCATACAGTTTACCTGACCAAGATGCTGAGACAATTGTGGATGCTCTGGTGGAGGGATGCTCAGCAGATTTGGGGTGCCTGAAGTAATCCACACGGACCAGGGCAGGAACTTTGAGTCTCGTGTTTCGCGGCCATGTGCGAGAAACTAGGCTCCCATAAGACCCGTACAACACCCTCCACCCACAGAGTGATGGACTCGTTGAGAGATTTAACCGTACACTGGCAGAGCAACTGGCACTAGTGACGGCTAAACACCAATGTGACGGGGACAGTCATGTTCCCCTGGTCCTCATGGCATATCGTTCGGCGGTCCAAGACTCCACTTCGTGCTCCCCTGCCCTCTTGATGTTGGCCAGGGAGATCAGGACTCCAGCGGAGATGATGATGGGCCGACCTCCCGATGCTGATGGGGACCAACCAGGTCCGGACTATGCGAGGAAGCTCCAGGATCGCATGGAGTCTGCTCATGACTTTGCTAGGAGGAAACTGATAAGTGCGGGGCGCGGCAGAAGAGGAACTCGACGTCCATTCCAGAGGCCGACATTTTAACGTGGGGAAGGGTCTGGGTGTACAACCCCCAGAGGAAAAAGGGCAGATGCCCTAAGCTGAGCAGTGACTGGGTTGGACCCTGTAAGGTTCTGGAACGTCTGGGGGAAGTGGTGTATAGGGTACAACTGCCTCCAAGGGGACGGAGGGTCGCCCTGCACCGGGACAGACTGTCCCCTTATCGGGTGCGGCCACTGCACTGACACAACAGGGTGGGCCGCAGACAGACCTGGACTCCACCCCTGCAGATGCTCCCACCACCATTGTGACAGCCCCCTACTATGAGCCCTGTGAGCCCTGGGCCCCAGCCACTTGACCTCCACGTGGCCCTCCCCACCTCCATCCGAGGCGCCTTCGCCCAAGGAGGCACCATAGACCACCAGGCCATCTGAGAGACTTTATCCGCCCTGACCACACCCGCGGGCAGGGACTTTGAGGGGTTGGGGTAGTGTAACGGACTGGGTTACAAGTTAGTTGACTTTTGTGTTATCAGTGTTTTGTGTTCAGAATTGCCAGTTACTTATGGCATAGTTGGACCACACCTGGTGTCAGCAGCATGGTGATTTACTGAGTGGGATATGGCGAGATTTACTGAGTGTCCTTGAATGGAGATTTTTTGATGGCCGGAATGCTTCCGGCGGATTACCCAAGATCAAGCGTGAACCTACAGCAGAAGCTCACGGACACGACTACTCCGCCGGGGACCGGTGAGGTTCATGAAGAGCGGGTGAGACAAACGACCGCTGGATATGGCGAGAGAGCCGGGTTGCATGCAGTAGTCTAGAGGCCGGTTGGCCTGTCAATCAGATCAGCTACCAGGGACAGAGAGTCTGGAGGAGGGCATGTGTGTGGTTGGCTGAGAGTGTTCGGGTGCGGGGTTAGAGAATGGGTGTGTGTGGGCGGAAGAAAGGAGGAGACCCACTTGGGATTGTTTTTGTTGCTGGAGAGGGCCGCTGCTGGGATGTGGACGGCCGGGTCACCTAGCTTTTCCCCTGTTGTTTCCCGACCTCCTGTTCGGGGCGCTGGCTACAGGACTTGCACAGTAGCCTGATGTTACTATTCTGAATAAACACCAGTAACCTGGAACAGCCGATTGTCTGTGTCTTCTGTCGGAGGGACTACAATATGTGGGCAGGTGGGCGTTTTTTTCCAGGCCGTCTTCTTATTACTTATTATATACTTATTACTGCTTTGAACATGCATGTGTAAACATTCAAATGTGTAAACATGTAAATACCAAAACACGTAACCACCAAATAGCTACATAATTAGCTCTATAACCCTTGTAAACACCTCTTTGTATATCAAATTACCTTTAAATTTACTTCCACACTTTAGACACGATATCCAAACCCACCTTGCCTTATGTGAAAATGTAAAATTTACTGTGACCACTCACATTTTTAAGAAAGCAAAGTTCAATTTCACTAGCCACACCCAGGTGTGATTACTGCCAGTCTAAAAAGTGAAGTAGGCTAAAATATGACACAATTCAAAGAAACAACAAAACAAAACAAAACATGTAAAACAAAAAGTCACTGAAAGCTATCAGTCTGAAAAGGGTTACAAAGTCTTTGGGACTCCAGTGAACCACAGAAAAGAACCCAGAACAACATCTGAAGAACTGCAGGCCTCACTTCAGCTAAGGTCAGAGGTATAGAGGTGATGGGAATGTGATGGTCTCGAGCTGCTTTGATGCTTCTGAGCGACTTGCTGTAGTTAATGGAACCATGAATTCTGCTCTCTACCAGAACATCCTGAAGGAGAATGTCCAGCAATAGGTTTCTCCCTTCAAACCCCAAAACACTTGAGTTATGCAACAAATACACTAGTGTTTTGGATCCTTGTCCTGCTCCTAAATGGTAAACTGACTGGTTCTTATATAGTGCTTTTTTACTCTGAGCACTCAAAATGCTTTACACAACCTCATTCACCCATTCAAGCAAGCAATTTTTGCTATGCTTTTTCTATCTACAATTCACACACATTCATACTCCGATGGATGCATCAGAGAGCAACTTGGGGTTAGTATCTTGCTCAAGGATATTTGGCATGCAGACTAAAGCAGCCAGGGATAGAACCACCAATCTTCTGATTAGCAGATGACCTGCTCTAGCACCTGAGCTATAGCCACACCAAATGGCCTTGTCAAAGTAGGAACTGGCCTTATCAAACTCCAGACTGAAACCCTATTGAGATGCTTGGGAGTTATTTGAAACGGGCTGTTAACGCCTGTTAAAAATAATGTGGGTTTTGGTTTTTTTTGGTTTTTTTACAGGCGTAGCTAACAAAATTGCCAGTGAGTGTCAGTTTTCCCAAAATCATTGAAGTTGCCATATCCGTCTAAGAGCATAAAAAAATAACATTTATTCATAATGTTACCACATGAGCATTTTTAGGATACTGTAGATATAGATTGTTGTCAGCCAATACAAAGTTACCTGTGTTTTGGCTGACTAGAAGATAAACTGCTTTTCATGTTGTCTAAGCATATGTTCAAGCATATGCTCAGAAATATCTCAACACTGGTGCATGTTACACAAATGTAACCTAACAATTAAGAAAGCAGCCTGATCACAGACATATGTGCACATTTTCCCTCTAAGTGAGGCAGTGAGGCTGATGGCACATCTTGAACCTGTTATTATGTTTCTTCAGGTGCAAGGTGAATCCAAACCCTTACTGAAAGGCCAGAGGGCGGAATACCGAGGTGTGTTTGGCACCATCTTCACCATGGTGAAGACAGAGGGGCCGAGGAGTCTGTACAGCGGGCTGGTGGCAGGACTGCACAGACAGATGAGCTTCGCCTCGGTCCGCATCGGCATGTATGACACCATGAAGGAGCTCTACACCCAAGGCTCAGAAAGTACGTCTGCATCAAAACAGCCAGTGTACTCCACCTCAGGAGTTTCACAACCACCAAACAAATTTAGCCTGTTAAACCTATTGCTGTTCTTGAGCTGGACTTTGTATTATTGCCTTGTTTGGATGGATTTATTGTTTCTGTCCGATGTCTCTTTATGTTATAATTTAGTTTTTTTTTAATAAAAAAAAACCTTATAATGGTGAACTTTTAAAGCCAGGTTTCCATTGGTAAAAGAGATCTTAATTTACGGGACTTCCTGGTTAAAGTAAAAATAAACATAAAAACCCCCCAAAATGAGCTTCAAATACAATTATTTTATGAAGGACTCACTGTCTCATTGTTTTGATTAATAAAATTCTAGTTTAGACGGAGTCCATGTTTACATTTTAATATTAATACACAGTTTTCTCTTTGTTTATGTTTCTGCCTGGTGAGTCAACTGCACAAGTTTTCAGTCTTATCACAGCTAAAGATGGTGCAGATGGAAAACAGAAAAAATCCTTGCAGGTGATCCAGATGTGCAAAAATTCCTTTACTGTGAGTTTGATGTCAGTGTTTCACAGCTTTTAGGAAATACATGCCAGTCGACAGGTATAAACATGTAAGAAGTTATGTTCAAAAAGAGACGTTTAACTGATGTTTAGAGCAACTGGTTAGTTTAGATTTTTTTAAGATTTCTTAAGGGGCTAATGAGCTCAAACACCCCCTTCCTAATATCTGAAAATAAACTTCAGAAATTGAAAAGTCCTGATCATCTAACCGGAAATCAGACTCAGACTAAAATGAGTATAAGTCTAAACCTTAATCGCCTGAACTTGTTTTGCAGAAAATGCCTCCATGATGTAAGCCGTGGAGAAAAAATTTCCTCTTTCAAGGAATGTGTTTATGCTGGAGGCCTCACCTATTCTCACTATGTCGCTGTGGCATTATTAAGCAATCCAGATTTCCTCCCAGATCAACAAAACTTCAGAAGTTAGAGATACAACAACACACCCGCTTGTTCTCATTTCCATGTCCCACCCTCTCTTTCACTTTTTCTCTGGTTTTTAAACTCTCCCAAAGGCATAAGGACATGTGCCTGACCTTGATGAGGACATCTCCAAACTATAATTTCTGGCCTAGCTTGTTGCTTTATTTAGTGAAATTATCAATTAAACCAGTTTGAATGAATAATGTTCTACCAAAGAAAACAGTGTACGTCTACCCCAGTAGGAAATGATGCTTGAAACCTGAGAGAAGAGGGTCTACCAAATAGAAAGTAAAATATTAACTCGCTTTATATTAAAAGCATAACTGAAAAATTTTGTGCATCCAGGTTTCACTATGATTATCCAAACTGCACCAAGTTTGATCTCTAATTGCTGTGTGTGTCTTTGTTTGAGGCACCAACATGTCATAAATCAATTGCTTGCGTAACAGATGCTGGACTCGGGACTCGACTGCTGGCAGGTTCCACCACAGGAGCGATGGCCGTGGCTTTTGCTCAGCCCACTGACGTGGTGAAAGTCAGGTTCCAGGCTCAGGCCCAGCGGCCTGAGAGCGGCTCTGTCAAGAGATACAGCAGCACGATTGATGCCTACAGGACCATTGCCAGGGACGAAGGTTTTAAAGGCCTCTGGAAAGGTATATTAAAATACGTCTGTGAAGGTTCTCAGTCATCCAGGTCATCGTAGTCTAAGGAGCTTGGAAAGAAAAGCGTCTGGACTTCTTTAAGTTGCTTGAAGACGTTTCACCTCTCATCCGAGAAGCTTTTGACCCACCATTTGACCCTTGGGTCCCAGATTTAAACCCAGTGGGAGTTTCCCCCCAAAGAGGGACAAAGGACCCCCTGATGATCCTCTACCTAATCACATGAGCCAAGGTGTGAAAACGGATGTGGGTCACAATCAGCCAGGGTTTCGGGTGTGCTCATTGTGAAACCTGGCCCCACCCTATCATGTGATTTCCTGAGGTCAGATGGCCCAGGGTGTGAGTGGGCGTTAAGGCATCTGGGAAGGGATCTCAAAACTAGATTATAGATGGCAGACAGTTGGTGTCGTAAACCACCACCTCTGTTCAAAGATGGTCGCTCACAGTGGACAAAGATGGCTTCTTTCACTCCTCTTTCAAACCATCTGTCCTCTCTGTCCAAAATGTGAACATTGGCAGGTCAGTCTTTCGAGGATGCCAATGTTCACACATGTTCACACGTCTTCAAGCAACTTAAAGAAGTCCAGACGCTTTTCTTTGCAAGCTCCTTAGACTATATTAAAATACACTCCACAGGGTTTAGGTGTTATTATTGCACAACATGACATCCCTAACACCACTGAGCAGCGGTCATCTTGTAGCAGTTATGACTTATACCATTATATTTGTTATAGATTGCCACAGGGATGATTCATGTCAGCGTCTGAGCTGTAACATCATGGTCAACAAAAAGGAAAAAGCAAAAAGCAAAGGTTTAGGGTCATGTTAAAAATATAAGCTCTGAGGGAAACAAAAGTAAAAATCATACTGACACATGTTAGTGGAGCTTTTATGGTTTCTGCAGCCTAACACTTATGTTAGGTCACAAATTAAACCACAGTTGACTGACTTCAACCGACTTGTCCCCAGAATTTTACGGAGTCTTCTGTTGGCCGAGCACCTTCTCAGAGAAACCTGCTGCCTTATGTGCAGATTTTATGTTGCAAAACAAAGATGTGAAGCTTGCATTACTTCAGGCATTTGACAGAGAGCCCACAATGACCTCGGGATAAACCAGCACATTTTCAGATTAGTCTTCCTAAAGGGGAACTGCAGTGATTTTACATGTCAGTCTTTTTCAGGTGTTCATGAAACTACTGTATGTTTGGAAAAAATACTGTGTGGCTCCAGAAAAAAAGTGCTTCCTCTATTGACTGACAAAACCACAACAAGTGGTTAATTTTCAGCTTGTTTGGACTGATGACTAAAGAAAATTAAGAATAAAAAAAAAAAGGGCTTAAAACTACGTTAGCTGCTTGCAACACAACAGAACTGAACAAACTCCCTGGAATTGTTGGTAATCAAAGCACAAGGTTTTTCCCAAGGAAGACAAATCTGTAAAATTCCACAAATGACAATTATTTTTCCCATTTCTATTAGTGAATAAGACATACAGTAGAGTCTAGAAATCTTTGGACAGTGACGCATTTTTCATAACTCTGCATGCTTGAGTGCAGATTCTCAGCCTTAACTTTTAACCCTAAACCTTATTTGGTGGTGAAGTCATTGCATTTCTATGTGCTTTTTTTAATCAGTGTGGATTAATAGTTCATTATATGCATTTTTGTGTCCTTTAACCATTAAAACTAGAATTAATTTAGACAATGCTTCAAAACAACTGTCCAAATACAGCAAGTACCCAGAGATGTTACTACGATGGCTGTTGAATGGCAAGACTTGCTTCTAGAGGGACTTGTGGATATTTTTTTTAAGTTAGCAGCCAGTGAGACTTCTGCATGATCATTGTTTTCTCCCCCTGAAAGCCATAAATAAATTCCACAATACATTTTTAAGGAATAAGCAAATATGCCACAAATTTAAACTTATATATCCAAAGTATTTCCTTTTATTTTTTATCTTCTCACTCCATTTTTCCAAAAATTTTTTTTGCAAATTTCTGCTGATAATGACACGAGTGTGCTGCTGAAACTGATACAGGATTTAAAATGAGATGCTGTTAACTGTTGATATCTGAGGCCGGTATAAGAATTTCTTCTTTATAGCAAAGTGAAAATCATGACTGATTTTCATGACTGTTTGATGACAGCGCAGGATGTTTTTTAAGACTGAATTCACCAGAGAAAGAAAGGTGTTCCTATATTTTTGCTGTTCTTACAGGTTGTCTTCCAAATATAGCTCGTAATGCCATCGTAAACTGCTCTGAGCTTGTGACCTATGACATAATGAAAGAGCTCATCTTGAAGTATAACCTGATGACAGGTAAGTCCAAATCTTTCTAACTCTCTCTCCAGCGTCATGTTTGTTTATTTGTTTAAATAACAAATCAGTTTTTCCTGCAGACAACATGCCGTGCCACTTCACCGCAGCATTTGCAGCCGGTTTCTGCACCACGATTGTAGCATCCCCTGTGGATGTGATAAAGACACGCTTCATGAACTCAGTGCCTGGGCAGTACAGCGGTGCTGTTAACTGTGCTATAACCATGCTGATTAAAGAAGGACCAACAGCTTTCTACAAGGGGTAAGGAATGCATTTTTGAAAATCAAGCATGACAGAGTGACTCCTGCATGCATTCTTGTCTCATCTGATTTCTTTCACAGCTTTGTGCCCTCATTCCTTCGCTTGGGTTCCTGGAACATTGTGATGTTTGTGAGCTACGAGCAGATAAAGAGAGCCGTGATGAGGTTTCAGCAGTCCTGAAAGTCTTTGCTCAGACCTGTTTGCCTGTTGGTTTGATACTGAAGCTATGCAGCCATTGTAGCACAGTTATTGTTGTTGGTTTAGACCTTTTCATCCTCAGGAATAAAAGTGCACATCTAACAAGGTCAAACCCCCAAAAGAAACTGCAGTGATGATTGATTTTAAAAAACAAACAAACATTTATTTAAATATTTAATAATTATTTTCTTATATCTCCACAAGCTCTCTTTTCACACGAGGCATGTTAATGTTTACTGGCACACTTGAACAGACGCACAAGAGAAAATGCCCACAGTATATTCTTTAAGTTGTATCTTTCTTAGGCAAGTTTATGCATTCAGTGCATTTGCTTCCAAGTGTAGTAATACACACATGAATGGAGAAGCACAAAACTGAATTTAGATGTGTAAAGTAACAAATGACTGTTGGATATATACTGACAGAACAGGTCGAACATGTTTCTGAGGCTGTAAAAAAGAATACAGGAAGTGCAAATGTATGTAAATATGTAGCCCAGAGTAATTATCCCATTTCATACTGAATTTTTCCAAAACATACAAATAACCAGGTCATATGTCACCTTTTGGAATGAGCAGCTCCTATTTTTTATTTTATTTCATGGATAAAGTAGAAATGTTTGTTTTATGTTAGGCCATGATTGAAACTACTGAGATAACATGTATACTCTACTCACACTCTTCAGAAAGGCCTGTTCCTGGATACTAGAGAAAAGGGCAAATTGTTTATTATAACCGCAGATTCAGGAGGAACAACAGCTTTTATTCTGGTTGTGTAATGGTGGGCCAGCTCTTTATCATCCTGAGGTGCATGGACATTTGCCCAACCAGTCTACCTGTGTTTTGTAGGAGGTAAATCAGGAGTAAGGGTGTTGAGGAAACTGTTGTGGTTTGCTGCTTCACAATTCCAGCAATAAGTCGCTCATTCTCAGTGGGTGCTGGATAATGATGACCAAAACAAATAGGCCTCTTTTTAGTTACCATGTTCAATAACCTTTTGCTTGGTGGCTTTGAACCCACCATCTTCTCTGGTCATATGACAAGTTATGCTAAAGTGTTATTATTTCAATATCTGCTCAAAATGCATAGATATATAATTCTGACACATTTTTAGACCTTTATATAACTCAGATCAGTATTGTGACAGATGAGATTAAATGGGTTACATTAAATCCGGCATAATATTTGTTTTCTAACATTTCTCAGTCTTCATTGAAAACTTGAACACAGCACTCATAGCATATGTTTGCTCACTGGGTTTAAGCTACTGTGGGAAAACTCCCTGTAAGCCTCATATATTTTCTGTATTTTGGGTAAAATTATTGTTTTGTGACTTTTGTTGTTGTTGTTTTTTTTTAAGTGAATGTATTTCTGGGTCAGGGCATTTTTATCTCTTAACCTCTCTAACCTCATATACGAGGTTGACTGTGTGTGAGTTAGACTTTATGTATAAGTATACTGGTTCACTTGGTCTGTTGCACTTGTATGCCTTTCAGTTATGTCTAATGTATGGCTTATGCTTTGACCAACTGGACTGTCCTGTTTAAAGTTTTAAAAATATGAATAAAATGTAGATGAAATAAGAAGGCAGTAAAAAAAGGACAACATTTTCTATAGGGGGCCAAATGTTGACCCACACACATACACAGTGAACCTCATCATGTGTTACTATATACCTGCTGTACTACTGGATGCTGTTACAGATACTCTTCTGTATAATCCCCCATGAGACCTTTCAGGGAAACAATACAGAGATAAAACACCACCTAAGTGTGTGATTCAAGCCAGTAAAAGACTTTTGAAGCTAGAGGATGCAAGCTCCAACAAATATTTTATGATAGTTCATCTTTCTTATGCCATTTGTATCATTCTTGGTGTGTATACAAGCTTATTAACAAAAGTATCCACATATTCAAACATAATCGAGTTTCCTGCCAAACAATGCAGAGACACGCAGGTGAACAGCACAAAACAACCAGCTGACAGACAAGAAAATTGCCCAGTTTGAGTCTTGCAGGACAAAAGACGCTGCTGACAAAGATGAAACTGAAGTCTGTGCTGGAACAAAAGCCCGTATACATGGTCCACCTTGCTAATCATCTCCATGGCTGAACTGGTATGGCAAAGTGTGGTGGACCACATGGCACCCTGGCTAACCCTAATGTGTGCTCAGGTGAGTCCATGTTGAGCCAAAGCAGGACATGGACTCATTGGACTTTTATCAAAAGACTTTGAGCGTGGACATCATCATGAAGGAAGCGTTGCTTGTGCTCCTTCTCTGACCTTGGCAGGAGTCTCTGGGCATAAATGGCTGCAGGTATCGAGTGTCAGTGAGCAGTTCAAGTTCACCGCAGAGAAAACATTACTGTGTTCTAACCAGCTTATAAATACTGACGGCATTTACAGTAAAATCACCTTAAGTTAAAAATCCAAATGATCAAAGTTTGTTACCTGGAAACAAAAAAACAAACTTGCTGATGTGCTTTGCATTGATTTGGTTACATGCCAACATCCACCGCCTTCTTACTGAAACAGGCTAAAAGCTCAGAAGCATTTAGTTAAGGTATTTGCTCCTAGAGAGAAAATGAAACTGTGTTTGTGTATTATCTGCTATTGTAAATTACCATTTTTCCTCCTGTCATTGTTGGTGTGGTTTACTATGTTAAAATAGTATATCTGCAGTGTATGGCTCTATGGAAACTTGTTTCCAGCACTGAATGAATAAAACTTGAAATTTTTAATTATGAATGGCATTTTTTTTCAGCTGTGGAAACAACCTCCATATCGATCACCTGAAATCATGTATCATGTGCAAGAAAAGCAAAACTTTAGAAAAAAGTAAATGGGGCATGGTTCATATGCCTTTCTAATGACTTCAGATGCACACAGCCCCCTTTAAATGAGGAGAAAAGAAGTCAGCTAGATGAGTTGAATTTTGCCCACCAGACTTAGTCCTATACATCAATAACGACCTCAGGTGTATTTAGAAAACTAGGGAAATCAAGTTAGTTTCACCTTGTAATTTCATGCAGTGAAACTCCTGCAGCTACTATACTCAAGACACAGAACTGTCATCAACATCAGTTAAAAAGTGCTTCAATAGATACCTTTGCGTAAGGTCAGCAAGAGTGTTATCTCATAATATTCCACTAATGGCACTAGCATTGAAAGCTGAGAGGTATCCATTATATGCTGGCTGTGAGTTAAAGACACACAGATCTGGTGTGCAAAAGATTTTTTTTTTTTTAAAAAAAACACTACCTTTCAGGATTTCGAGGTCTCCATAGAGTTGTGAGGCTTCAAAAAATGTGAAACTCAGAGTACAGCAGCAGATTAAATACATTAGGAACTGTTTCTGTGGGGAGTTGGATGATCTAACATGGCTTCTTTAAAATGTCCATGTTAAGTTTGTTGAGGGTGATTTAAGTGGCTGGTCAGTCATCAGTCCAAACAAACTGAAAATTAACTAACTCTGGTTTATTGTTTATTCTGGAGTTTAAACAATAAACCTGCTGAGTTTTTTCTGATATAACTGAATATATTCTTCTACCCATGCTTTACTGCTTTTCAATATTTATTTTATTTATTTATTACAACAAACACATTAATCCAGACTAAATTTGATTAAAAATCCATTACTTCAATGTGGTGCTTGTTGGTGCCTCCTCGGCTGCATGCTTAGTGGCTGAAGACGGGTGGGTTTGCGGCCTCGGCGGTGCATTTCCATTTGAAGGAGCTCATCCTCATCAGAGCAAAACACCGAAGGCTGGATACAGGGGACAGTGTTTATGTGGGCGCCAAGCGCCAGTAGGAACGGAGGTAAGACAACAGCTGTGGTCAAACTGACCTGCTCAGGAAGGCCCAGAGACAAATAGTGAGCCTCACTGAGCCTTTGTGCTGTTGTTGTTTCATTTCTGATTATCTCCTGCAGTTTCCTCACCAGGACCAACCTGATGTGGTGCAGTTTCTGGGAGCTGACAAAAAGCTCCAAAAAATCTTGTATTGCTGTCTTTCCATCTGTAAACCTCTGAAACAGTAGCTGTCAGACAGAAACACACACAGAAGGCATTTTGCAGCACATTAGAGCATAACTTGGCTCCAGCATCATTCTGAAATGTTTGTGGGTATTAAAGTGGGAAAAATTTAGCTTGCTGTTCATATATATTTGGAAACTGACACAAGTTTTTTTTTTTTTTTTTTACCTGTTTAATGAAACATATTCCAATGGCAGTTATATAATGGACATGGGCATACTGTGTAGACTCTTAGGTTTCATTTGAGGGTATAGACATTCAAATTGGATGAAGGGTTTAGGAGTTTCAGCTCTTTAACATGTGCCACCCTCTTTTTAAAAGAACCAAAAGTAATTGGACAATTGACTCAAAGTCTATTTCAAGGGCAGGTGTGGGCAATTCCTTCATTATGTCATTATCAGTTAAGCAGATAAAAGGCCTGAAGTTGATTTGAGGTGTGGTGCTTGCATTTGGAAGATTTAGCTGTGGACAGACAACATGGGTCAATGCAGCTCTCCATGCAGGTGAAACAAGCCATCCTTAAGTTGCAAAAATAGAAAAATTGTGGTATTGTACAAAACTTAAATTAGAAAAACATTGTCTCTGTCCAAATACTTTTGGACCTAACTCTATATATTTATTGTGTTTTTGGGATTGTTTTTATAACGGGATAATAGTTTGCCACAGCTCTGCCAGACAGAGTGAACATATTGAGCCAATGCAGGGATATTACTCCTGATTTAATATAAATGTGAAAAAAACAAAAGAATCCTAGGTTTTGTTCATTTTTTTTATTTACTTGGCAAACCTTTTATTCCTACAGATCTTGCTGATGTAATCCAGTGAGATTTATTTACTATCGTCTTATTATCAACAAGGTATTTGAGTGTGTGACATACTGTGACAGAGTTGATTAAAGAAAATACTTCATTGATCACAGATCAACACAGTGGCTCTGCAAATTATAAAAAAAACATTGTTTCCTCACCTCAGACTCCTCCTCTGCATGTCTGATCTTGTTCAGGAGACACCAGTGAGCATAATGAACACTGTATTTTTCTGCTATAGTGAGAAATGAAAGTGTTTCAGCATGTTGTCTAAATAGTTTTTGGACAGGCAAAAAAATCAGACCAGAAGGGATTTCACTTACCGAGTTGATCTTGTTTGGCCTGAATGATGCTTCTGAGTTTCTTCAGCTCCTTGTACTTCACTGCAAGCAGCAGCTTTGCATCTCTAAATTTGGGTTTCTGGGTAAGATTGACTTTGGCCAGCTTTTGATTTGAAATCCGTATCTTTTGTGCAGCCTGCTGGAGCCTCTGAAACTAAAAAAGCACCACAACTTGTTTTAGAAACAAGGAATGAATTAGTGCTGTGCTTTTCCCCTATATGTGCAAAAGTAAACAACAGCAGACCCGAGATGTTTGATTGATTAATCAACTGGGAGGAATGTATTAGTCGCTATTATAATGTTTGTTTAAATCTTTCTTTTAACCAATAAATATTAAATACTTGATGGTCAGAGATTTTAAAATGGAAGAGGTTTTGCTGTGAATTTATAATGAAAACTATCATTAGTTCCAGCCCTGCATTAATGATTTTATAACACTGAGGAATAGCAGGACATTGACAGGGAACATTTTTATGTAACAAATATGAACACTTTTAATATTTCTTGGATTACTGTGTGTCATTAGTACTTCACAGAAGCAGAGTAACCCACTTAACACATTTACCACCCAATGCCCTCAATTAACGGTGTTGGTAATTACGAGAATAATTTTCTGTGTTTCTTTAATGGTTTAATCACATGTGTGCACATTATATTTGTAATGTTAACATATAATTATTTTTGCTATCCATTAAGTTTGGAATAAATTTGGAGTAACAAATTATAAAGCATATTAAAAAATTTAATTAAGATGCCAAATTACAGTTATTTACTTATTTACTTAGAGAAATCTAGGGTGCAGGCTCAAATTTGGGAAACGTGAATGTAGTTCAGTGAATTCTATAATTCTTTTTAGTTTTAAAGATGATTTGACAGATTTATAAAATCTTTGTGTTTTCCTGTTTTTATGACAGGTGGTCTAATGAATTTGTTAAGCACTGCACTTTTAAAAGAATCCGAATACTTCTTATTTGTATTAGTTTAAACATCTTTTTCACTCACCTTTTCACTGCTCCTGGCCATGTGAGTTATTTTGTCCTCGTCTTCCAGCAGCTCTCGCAGCTCTCTGGTTCTTCGGACCCCGAAGTGAAACTGGACCGGCAGAGACATGCTGACCGTCCGTGCTCTGGATGCTCTCTGTCTCCTCAGTATAACACCTGCTGGCTCCTGAAGCGTCCTTCCGGAGCTGTTGATGCTGCATTCAAAGACCGTCAGAGGTTATACTACTGCAGAGTTTGTGGAAGTAAACATGACTCTTCCTTTCAAAGTTTGACATCCTGGAGAAAGAGATGTTTTGTAAAACTGCTTCTCTAAGCTTGTTTGACCTCTTTAGGAGTGTCTTAAAACTGAGTTTGAATGTGTAAAAATACCTGAAACACATCATGTATTAATGAATCAAGGACTTGGGGAAAAGCCCTTGAAGATAATGCTGGAAGTTATTTATTCTTGTCAATAAATTACATAAATAGTTTCCTTGCCATGTTTAATATTTATTCAAGATGAGTTCTAGAGAATTTCAAAATAATTTAAAAGAATTTGTTTATTTTTGTAATGATTAAAGACCTTAGTATTTATATACTGCATACTTTTTATATAAATATGCCGTATTTATCACAGTAAAGGATGAAAAGAAAACGTCAGTGCGCAGCATATTGTGTGAGTGTGTGTTGTTGACATATTGTCGCTACCACTGTGGGATTATTCTTGGTTTTGTGTGTCTCTGTTGTCCAGCCTTGTCCTGTCTTGATCACCCTGTCAACATGACCACTGCTGCCCTCAGAATAACTGAGGCTATATGTAGCCTCAGTTAATCCTTAAGTCCAGCGCTGCCGTCCGTCAGTGAAAGTCCTGCACTGAGACTGAGAGGAGCTTCATGTCCAGACAACATTCAGATTTACCACCACAGCCCTGAACACAGGACATGTCCACTGGGTGAGGAAACGATTCTTCCTGTACTTAATTTTTTAAAATATTGCGTAGTGATGTATTTTAGTGTGTGTGTGGTATGCTGAAGACAGTTCTAATGAGGTTATAGGGTGTTATTTTAGGGTTTTTGCATTTCATAGGTCTTTTTCTCCTTTTAAAAAATTTATAACAACATTACTTTTTAAATGTGCAAATTGTGTTGTCTTGAAATATTACAGATCTTCATAAAAAGCTTTGCAGTTCTCAGTACTGCATTATGGGCAACAGAAGTCTTGCTCATAAAGAGTTAATGGTTATCTGCACCTTCTGATTGTTAGGATTTCTCCTTTTCTGTGTCTTTGCCTTTGTTTCTGTTCACATCAGTTCTTATCTTATCTATGCTTGTGCTGGAGTTTGCAGAAGTCATTGTTTATATATCTCCAAACTCCTCAAAGGATTATTTCAACTTACAAAACACAAAAAGACCTTTCTCTTAACCAGATCTTCTATTTGCACAAAAAGCACAACACATTTTATTGTTTGAAAAAATGTGTAAAGAGTCCTGTGAGTCTGTGATTGCTGCATGTTGTGAGTAATTAGGGCATGGAGGGGATGAACAACAACTAACAAACAAGGTTAGGTTGATATTTCCAGTTACTTGGTACGTAAGTTTAAAAGTTAGTCCTCTGAAGTATGGCTTCAGAGCAATCAATTTAATTTTAATTTTGCTAGTTATTAAAACAAAATCACTGATGTGAAACTCTTATTTTGACACGATGTGCTAAATGCTGTCATTTCACTTTTCAGCACATCTCTTTTCATTTTTCTGCTCCTCCATGAAATTGTGATTTTTCTTTCTCAGTAGAGGAGCTGTAGTTTGAAGTATTGTGATTATTCACTGTCTCATTAGTTATCACTGCACCGACCTCAAGTGAACAGTCACTTGTTTTGATCCCGGGCAGTTTTTTGCTAAGACTGCAAAGACTCCTGAGAGAGTTTATGTTCATGTTAACGGTGCAGTCATGTTGTGCTTAGTGTTTGGCGTGATGTGGCTTTCAGTGTTACAGGGTGCAGGAAAAACATCATTTTCTGTTTCTGTTTCTGGGTTCTGGTTCCTGGTTGGATTTTATTCTTATTCCTTCTTGTGTTTGCAGTGTCCCAGTGTTTCTGTGTCTTTTCCTCTCTGTCTTACCTTATGTTGGTAGTTTCTCCTCCCTGTGTGTCATCTTCACTTTATCTCATCGTCTGATATTTTCCATGTGTGACTTGTCTTCTCCTGTCTGAGTGTCCTTGTTTGTGATTGCCCGCCCTGTCTTAATTGTCTTGTTGTGTAATCAGTCCTCTGTATATAATTAGTCACGTCTTTCCTTTTGTCCTTTGTCAACAAGTCTGTTTTGGCTCCTGCTGACTCTTATGATCTGAAAACCTCACCCAGATCATAAGAGCCCATTTTAGTTTTACACCTTTGGACTTTTGAAACTTCCTTTTTTTTCCTTTTGCTATTAAAGGCCATATTCACCACATTTTCATGTGACACTTTAACATCAAATTGCTTATGTTATCATCTTATGCAGAAACAGCATTGCCGGGCTTCTTCTTTATTCCACAAATTTGTCTTTAAAAAACTGGTGCCTACATTACCCACAATGCAACTCTAGCTCAGGCCTTGGTGCAGAAATTAAATCTAAAAATATCAAGGCATCCTGCTCTTTTAATAAAAGTAAGGAGAATTTGGGATCAATTCAAATGTATGTTTGTATATGTAATTTTTTTGTCAAAAAAGGTGAGAAATCTTGTGGTGACCTGGCTGCATTATGGTGTACTATATGATTAAATGTTTGCATATAAATAAAGACATATCTAAAGAAGGTACACAGGAAGGATTAAAACTGATAACATAATCTTCTTGTACTTTTGTCATCTTCAGATTTACTTTTAATAGCAAAAACCAGTCATTATTTCAGTTTATCTATCTTGTATTTAAGGCGAAAATATAACCAGATGCTCGGACACACCACATCATTATAGTTTTATCTAAACAAATACAAAGAAAGTCAGAAGGTCAGAGTTACAGCTACAGTGACAGTGTCACCCCGAGGCTTCAGCCAAAATCCCACAATCTGTCTGTACAGACTCTAACAAGGCTGGAAAACCTGCTCCTTTAATTTCTGTCTTAATGAGCAACATTGTACCGCATTGCCACAGCTGTTGATGCACTGACTCTTGTTGTGGTCACAGCCAGCAATACTGTGTATTAACATGTAAATATTGCATTAAGATGCAGTGGAACTTTTGCACGAATCAGAGATAATGCAAGTGTAAACACAGAAGCATTGTTCAAAAAACAGAAGCAACATATTTTGATAGAGGCTATGCAGTAGTACATTCTTCCAAACTTCCAGCCAGCCAGGGTCTGGTGTAAAGACTGGTAACATTAGAGGCAGCATTTAAAAAGCACTACTTTGGAAGATCTCAATATCAAAATCTTGCCATGCCTCTGTTTCTGCTTCAACCTGTCAGCAGGATGATGCGTCCTCTAGCCCTTCAGCAAAACATCTCTGGGATGCTGAGCTGTGAGTGAGTCAGAGTTAACCACCATGAGCGCTGACACCATGAGCGCTGACACCATGAGCAGGCCAGAGCTGGAATCGGAGAACAACGGCGAGCTTGCCGAATTGGTGGCAGCCATGAACGTGGCCGCCAACCGTTTAACCCCTCCTAATGGCTACAGGTCGGGTGGTCCAAGGACCACCAACACCAACCGAGTTCGCCTCTCAGACAGGAAACTGTCTCTGCAGGAGAGAGGGAGCCGCATGGCCCGACAGCCAACCGTTGAGACCAAACGCGTGTCAATCACTGGCGTTGATGTGAGGAGTTTTTAGATAATTTTCACATAAATTTTAAATAATTTGATATTTTACTTATCAGATAATGGAATTCTATCCTTCATTTATGTAGGACTGTATCCACCTCAACCAGTATAAACTAAAGGAAGAGATTGGAAAGGTAAATTAAAAATATGATACAACATATACATATACAGAAGTGAGGAAATGCGATTTATGAACCCGTTTGCCTTTGGTGTTTCACTCCAGGGTTCATATGGAGTAGTGAAATTGGCTTATAATGAAGATTCAGAAGAGCACTATGTAAGTCAAAAGATTAAACTACACTTCAGTATTTACATGTCAGTTTGCCTTTATTACCACAATTTGCTTTATTTAATTCATTTAGGCAATGAAAGTAGTTTCAAAGAAGAAGCTGATGAGGCAGTGTGGATTTTTGCGTGAGTGCAAAAGTATTCATAGTTATCAATCATTAATTTCCTCTTGGCATTTTTGCTGTGGTTGTAGTGGTGATGTGTATGTATGTGTACGCATTCCAGGCCGCCTGCCAACCTCAGGGTCAAAGTCACAGCAGGATCCGTTCCCTAAAGCCGTGTTGCCTCTGGAGAGCGTGTACAAGGAGATCGCCATCCTGAAGAAACTGGACCATCATAATATTGTCAAACTGGTCGAGGTTGGTACAAGGACTCAGTCTTACAATCTCATTGGAAGCTTAGAACAACAGAAATAAACACAACAAACATTTCAACTTTGAATGAAAGTTGTTTTTTAGTTTTACACCTTTGGACTTTTGAAACTTGCTTTTTTTCCTTTTGCTATTAAAGGTCATATTCACCACATTCACCATAAAATGTGATGAAGTGCGCGCGGTATTGAATGCAATAAACACTTTATAATAGAAAAGTCTTTTTCTGCTTTTAATAAAGAGCAGAATGCAACTCGGAGGCCAGACAATGTTATGGTGATTGGATAATATGTTGGATTAAGGTTCAAGCAGAGGTACACGGAAATGGTGGCTTACACAGAGTCACAGAGTGATTCCCCACAGAAGTGACGTCTTCAACATGCTTTGTATCATGAGCTGTTATTTGACCCAGGAAAAAGGCAGATATTAGATAGTATTGGTGGGTGGCTTAAGCCCCTTTGCAATGGAAAACATACACACTAATGTATGTTAATATCTGGCTTTTGTCTTGAATTCTCCCATGGATTCACTCTTTAGTAATCACTGATATTTATTCTTTCTAGCAGTGATGATAACATGACAAGCAACTTCTAAAGTTGTCCCTGCTGTTGACAGCTTCAAACTTCCAGCAATGGACTAAAAAAATCTGCTCACATCTGTTTTTTGTCTTCAGTTGGGTACCATAAACATTAATAGCTGGGTGAAATGATTCTGCATTATCCACTGGTGTAAGGTCCAACTCCAGTATGCAGTGATGGAAACATCTCACGGCTGATTTAGACTTCGGCAATGAATCTTTGTAGAGCTTATGACGTAACCTATGTATGTGGTTGACACGGTTGCCAGCATTCATCCCTGTGTGTAGTGTTAATTACATTGTGGTCATGGCCCAGTATTTTATGTGGTGCCAGCCACAATAGAAACAAATAAAAAAACCTCTGATGTATTTCCCTGGTGGGTCCTTAATCTTTGCTGTGGTCAGGTTTTGGGGTTTTTTTCTCTGGAGGAAAACATATCTATCGCTCAGGTTTTTCCACATTTTTGAACATTCCCTCACATTCACTTCAGTCGTTTTTCAAAATCTCCCTTCAAGAATTTGTGGAGATATTATGCTGAGGCAATGTTGTTATTTTCTTACTGATACACACAAAAAAATGAGGCTGGAAATGCACAGGAGGAGTAGAAAATAGGCCAATCACAATAGTTGCAGCCTGAATCAATGAGAGGTGTGGGTACATTTTCAGAGAGCTGCATGTCAGGTTACATCTTAAGATATCAGAGGGGTTTGGGGTTAAAATGTACCTACAGTGTAGATTTAACAGAGGTTAGCCACCATGTGAGGGCAGCAATGTTGCCTCACAGCAGTGGGTTCGAACCCGAGTACTGACTGGTCTTCTGTGTGGAGTTTGCATGTTCACCCTGTGCCTGAGCCCTGGTTGCTCTTGCCAATGAAAAACATGCCAGATTAACTGTGCCTGTGTCATCCCATAATTAATCTCATAATTTACACTTCCTGGTTATATTAATGTAGAAAACCAAAAGCATCTATTTCTTATATCCCTGTTTGAATCAGTCTTTGTAAAAGATATTTAAAAACAAACAACCACTGTAACTGTGTCACTGGCCTTTGTGCTGCTTAAAATGTGCTTGTGGTGTGCAGAATGATAGACTAGAAAAAGACTAAACTTTCTCCACTAGCAATGGGAAAGGAGCCAAAGACTTATTTAATAATAATAATAATATTATAATTATAATTATAATTATAATTATAAACATCAGTTACTGTGTCTTCCAGGTGCTGGATGATCCTGATGAAGATGGACTTCACATGGGTTGGCAATAATTTATTTATTATTTATTATAATTCATTAATCTATTTTGCATCAATACTGTGTTTTCAATAAGAAGGCAAGAAGTCATTAAAATCTGATTTTAATCTGTCTTCAAGCCTTCGAATTGGTGACAAAAGGGTACGTTGTTGTGCTTTCATGTATTCTATTGAGCTCTGAATTGGGATTTTTTAAGTTGGGGATGCCACCATGATGATTAGATACAGCACGACTATTTAATGTACGTTTCTGCTTTTGTACACCTCTCATGTTGGTCAGACCGGTGATGGAGGTGCCTACTGATAACCCTTTAACGGAGGAGCAGGCTCGCTTTTACTTCAGAGACGTCGTCCTTGGAATAGAGTACTGTAAGTACACAGACTTTATGACACATTTTTGTTATCTGATTTCACATATCTTTTCAGTTGCATTCACTTCACTCATACGCCTCAAGGCAGGAATGGGTGAACACGTGTGTCTACAATTTGTTTCCATATGAAATTAAGCCCAAATGATCTTTCCCTGTGACAGCTAGACATTTCAAAATGATTAGCAGCTTAACTAAGTTGACCTTACTAACTGCAAATATGTTCATCATGAGCTTTTACAATATCAAGCTGAGGTGTGTGTGGAGACCAAAAGCAGTCAGGATCTGTCTCATATCCAGGAAGACACCCTGGAGAGGAGGAGGTCCTCAATTATGTCTCTTCAGTAGTTTGGGAATGATTTGGTATCCTCCTGGAAAAGCTGGAGGATGTCTTTGGGGAAGTGAGGTCTGGCGTTTCTGCTTTGACAGCTGCCCCTGTGATCTGGGTCAGATAAGCTGTTGGATAATATTTTAATAGGTTTACTTTAAAAGAAAAATATTTGAGAAATGGTCTCTATTCAAAGAAAATTCACCTTTCAGTGACCAATGTCTTTATAGAGCCGATGTCTTCTTTACGTTAACCTTTAGCCATTAGTTGTGATTCTGTGATATTGACAGACGAGGTGTTAAATGGTTTAAGATTTCCATAATCAGAGAGAAAAAGTTCAAAGGTTATTTTTTTTTAAACTTTAGAATATAAAACTGTACATAAATAATAAACTTAACAGGAAAAATGTAAATGCAACATTTCATCATAATAACATTTTTTTCCATTCTAAAATATACCAGAGCTGATGCTTTTTGGCCGATTAATATTAAATCTATATATTTTTTTGTGCAGTACACTACCAAAGGATTATTCACAGGGACATTAAACCATCTAATCTGTTGCTGGGAGATGATGGCCACGTCAAAATAGCAGACTTTGGTGTGAGCAAAGAGTTTGAGGGGACAGACGCCCTTCTGTCAAGCACAGCGGGGACGCCGGCCTTCATGGCTCCGGAGACGATGACCGAACACGAGCAGAGCTTCAGTGGAAAAGTGAGAGGATCTTTTTCCCTACTGGTCATCAGTGATTTAACTATGCTTTGATTTTACATATCAGGCTCTGTTAATTGAGAGAAAGTATCAAGAAGTGATGCTCAGCGAACCTGCTGAGAGCCTTTCAGTGGTGTCACTGTGATTATTTGTGTTTATTTGCCAGGCATTAGACGTGTGGGCAATGGGAGTCACACTGTACTGCTTCGTCTTTGGGATGGTAAGCATGTTTGCAGCATGATGCTTGTAGATTAATATGCTTTTACATCAATCTTTTAGCATTTGAATCCTTTTCTTCTATTTTTCTTGCTTTAGTGTCCTTTTTATGATGAATACATAGTTTCTCTACACAACAAGATAAAGAACAAACCTGTGGAGTTTCCAGAGACGTAAGCAAACTGTAGGATTGTTCTGTAGACAAGCTCAGATTTTAACTTTCAAGGTTTGTGTAGATGTTCTATGTAGATACATAAGACTAAAATATAGTAGGACCAGTATGGGTTAAAATCGTAGTTTCTTATAGGTTCAATGAATAGATTTCTCCTGAGATCAGGCAAGAAATAGGAACAAATCAATTTGCTTTTGGTTTCTGATCATTTATTTGATTTTAATTTGTTGTTTTCTTCATTCATAAGTGTTTTATCAAATCTAGTTAAAGGTAGGGAAGTCAGTAATTTGTATTTTTACTTTAATTCATTTCTCTTCTGTCAGCTAGCTGTTTTTTCACTGGCGTTTTAAATCTTTTATAAACTTGTGATCACTTGTTTAGCATTTTGGAACTTACTAACATTCAGTCTATAATGATTTGATATTTAATATTATTGTATAATACAATATTATTCATCAGTAGCTTCATGTCACATGTTAACATAACTAAATGTGTTTAATTCCTATCCACTTATTTTTCTGATTCTTTTATTTTGACAGGCCATTAATAAGTAATGAACTGAAGGAGCTCATTGAAAGGATGCTGGATAAAAACCCTGAAACAAGAATCACCATCCCAGAAATTAAGGTGAGAAGCAAAATCTATCACATCTACATCCTAGAATCACAGAAACAACATCAGTTATAATGAACATATGTGGTCCGGATGCAGCTCCATCCGTGGGTGACAGAGAACGGTGCAAATCCTCTCCCTCTGGAGGAGGAGCACTGCACGGTGGTGGAGGTCACTGAGGAGGAGGTGCAGAACAGCATTAAACTCATCCCCAGCCTCTCCACTGTGGTGAGTTGCACACATCTGATTGATCATGCAAAGATCACAGTACCTGCAGCTGGCTGCTGATTTAAAAAAAAAAAAAAAAGTACTGTATTGCGTGGCTTTAATTTGAACATGTAAAAATAATACAACAACAACATTGAAAAGAAACAGAAACATCTCATCTGCATGTTTTAAATGTTCATCTGGTAGTACAGTTGAATGACTTCAGTCCTTTCTGCTTCAAAACCACTATTTTTAAATTGGGGTGGAATATGAGGGTCCAAGAACCACTCAGGAGGTGGGAAAAATCAGAGAGAAAGCACACAAAAGTAACTGAAAAATGGTTAAAAATCAGTGGGTTATTATAATTTTGAAGTGCTCAGACTTCCTGCCTCCAGAAACATGCATTAGAAGACATATTGCATGTTTAACAATAAGAATTGCAGTAATTGGGATAATTTTTTAAATTAATTTTTCATTATATAATAGAATTAAAAACTAAGATTTGCAGCTCAACAGTTTACCAAAAATGTAAACCAAATGGGAATTCACTGATACTCTCTCTGATGTCCCTCAGATTCTTGTGAAGTCCATGCTGAGGAAGCGGTCTTTCAGTAATCCCTTTGAGTGTCAGGGCAGACGGGCGGAGAGGTCCATGTCTGCCCCTGGAGGTCTTCTTACGTAAGTAGCCTACTCTGCAAATCCTGCCTGCGCCGCTCTGCCAGACTGCCAGCTCTGCGATTAGGCCGCTAACAAAGCAAAGCAGCGAGCAGATGCTTGGATAAAAATAGATCAGTTCATATGTAGAGTCTCTTTCACATATTACACACAGGAGATCTACAGCTCCAGCATATCAAGAGCATTAATCTTCAAATACCGAGTAGCTCTTACACTGTATTTGTTGTGTCCTTAAACGAGCAGGAGGCAGATAAAAGCATTTGTCCTCTCCTGATAAGCTAAGTGGGAGCCCCTGTGGCAGCGGTAGTGGCTGCGCTGCTTTTGTTTTCCATTAACGGTCTGTGGGGGGCACAGCTAATTACACCTCCATGAGAAGAGATGAGAAGCTACATCCTCCTCCACACTTACCCAGCCACCAGCAGTACTACAGCAGAGAGCTGCAGTCTCCCACCCAGCAAAATATGTGGAGCCCATCTGACACATGTGATGAGTAAATGCTGAAATCTTCTGATAATTTGAGCTAATAATGGCAATGCTGAATCGCTTTTTAAATTCAAATTAAAGGCAGAAATATTCCACACTCTTAAAGGTATTAATTAGCGCTCCAGCCAGCTTAAAGAAGATCAAAACTCTTTAGATTGATCTTCTTGGAGGGATGACGTAGTGCGGCACTGTGATCCAGGTCAGAATTAACTTCATGTTTAGCCTGAGCCAGGTTCATCTTCCAACTCATTATCATGGTATAATACTAACAAATGGGTTTTTTAAACATTTTTTTTTTAAATCCTGCACAAATGACAATTTATTATTAATATATTATTAATGGAAAATCACAGAAGTAGATTTATTCTGTTTCTTAGTCTATTGCTTGTATTTTATTTTGACTGCTTGTACGCTCAAGAGTTTTTCAGTCACTGGAAAAAAAATTGGTGGGAAAAAATAGCTAAAAAATCATCTTATTTTCTTTTGCACAGATTGAAAGAATTAAGATCAGCAGTTCCCCTACTTCTCTTGTATTTATGCTAAGCCAGTATCAGGCTGTAGCTTCATATTAAAAAATATAAACAGATATATAGCTATCATCAAATTTTTAATCTAACTCTCAAGCAAAAAACGCAATTTTCCCCCAAATTTCTGTCCACAACCAACTCCAGTGTTTCTAAAGTAAAATTTGTGTTTGTCATAAACTGCATTACAAACTTTAAATCCTGGCCTCTTACGTCACATCTCCTTCTTACAGTGGTTCTTGGGGCTTACTGGGGTCTTCGTCTCACCTTCATCCTTCCTTGAGGTAAATTTTAAGCATTTAGGCTGAGCTCAGATGCTTCATACTTAGTGCAGCTCATCAGTTGTTTGTTCGACCTTAAGAGGATTTAGGAGGAACAAGACAACACAAATCTCTCAGCAACGAGCTGTACCAAAAATAAAAGGACACATGGCGTTGTTGACAACTGCTTTGTGTTGGCTTTTCCTCCCTCTTGCCTCCTATTGAGGTCGACGTTGGGGGGCAAGTGATGAGCTGTGCTGTGAAGGACGAGTACGCCATAACATTTCTAGTCTAGTGTGGCCCCTCCTCCCTCCTCTTCCTCACATGCAATCTCACATAGTGCTGCACCTTCAACGACATGACTGAGCATTTATCGCCTGCAGGAAAGTCAGCAGAGAGGGAAGCAGAGAAGGAGAGTTGGAGGACTTGTATGAAGATGAAGCTTTTACAGAGAGTGCTGATTAATCTGGCTCATGTGGATTTAAAACACAGAAAGTATGTTTTTGTACATTTCTTTGTGTCTTTTTCTCTTAATTCTTTTGTTTGTTGTTGCTTCTGACATTAGAGGAGAAGATTGTGGTCATTTTGTGATTTACTGAATATTCACGTAAAGATTTGTAGTGCATGAAAATACAGAAAAAGATGATATTATCTTCCATCCAGACTTAAAAAAGTAAATATACTCCATGAAGATGAAGATATTTTTACATTTTCCTACAGCTGGTGAAGATAACAAAATATATACTATTGAAACAATGACTGAATCACGTTTCTTCTGTCACATTTAGTTTTGTTGTGTTGAATATTAAACACTAGATGGCAGCCTTGAGAAAACCTATTACCTCATAATGACTTTTATTTGAATGTTTCTAGGAGGTTGACGCCATTTAACTATCAGTGGCTGCTACAGCTGTGCACGCGTAAATGCACACTTCTTCATTACCACCATTTCTAATGATTCTGAATATCGGCTGTTCTTCATGCTTTTGACCAGTAGAGGGAAGCATTATGCAGCAATTATACAAGCTCAAACTCAATAACCCGCCCTGCTGAAGGACCCTTAAGCTATAGACGATTTAGCACCATGGACACTGCTCTAACAATCAGCTACAGATCCACCTCACCATTACAGTAGTTCAAAAACAGCTTTCTAAAATTTTATACGGTTATATGAGCATTGACACACAAACGTGAATACAGTAATTTCTTTGAGATCTATTTTATAAATTTGCTGTAAATTGATCATTTTTCTCTTTCAGGAGTAAGAAAAAACGATTCTCTCTATATTTTTCAGCTTAAGGATATTTTATATATTCTTAATTAAATTTACATCAATAAAGACAGTCCTTAGACTCATAACAGTACTGATCCTTGTGCATGTGATTGTAATGAAATTTGTAAAGACCTGGTTTGCCACTGTTAAGATGTTCTATCTGGAGTGTATTATATCACAACCCTCCTCTCTTCTTGTGCAGCAAAAATAGATGTTTCAGTAGTGAGGACGAGGCGTGATGCTGCAAAATTTAAAATCCCTGAGCAAGAGTGCCACTGCCCATCACCATCACAGCTTCACAGTAACAGCACAACGCCCTGATCAGCACAGATTTCAAGTTTATCGCACTGAGCTGGATTTAGAGAGGTAGGCTTCACTGTAGTACAGGTGGGCTGAAGGTTTTTCTGGGGTGCGTGTAGTAGGTGGAACAATATCTCTGATAGTCTGAACAGCAGAATATGGAAAAGATACAAAGGCAACAAGTAGAGAGTTTAAAAAAAAAGAAAAGGTAAAGACCAATAAAAGAGATTTAAGCTGGCACCATGTGACTGCGATGGAGAAGCTCAAACACAGAGCTCACATTGTTAAAGGAGCTCCAGATAAAGGTGTATAGCTTGGGTTTGATGAGTTGTTTCTTGCTTCTAAGGTGACATAACTACATGATGAGATGTTAGACTGGCTCTATCAATAGATCATGAAGTCATCTGTCTCTCTCATCTTCATCTTCATCTATCTGACCATCTTAATCAGACAAAACATACTCTTCACATCTCTCTTCTCCCTCTACGCTGCTGTGGTAGAATACCTGATTTAGCACCCATGTTTCACAGGATGAGCTATTGAGCTATTGGTAATCTTTCAACATATTTTTTTTTTCAAATAAAAAAGATGTTCCTGCACATGTTTCTCAATAAAACCCCATGCATGTCCACCGATCAGCCAGAGGGCTTTTATTTTGAGTCAGACAAAGGAAATGTTAAATCAGACAGTGATATAATGCGATGACTTTAACACAGAGTGTCAAATCTAATTAACAGTTACACTTTCAAAACAGGAATAATTACATTAAATATCAGGATGAGTTTGTCATTGTCCATTAAACAGGTTTGATTTCAACTGGATTAGGCTTAATCTAAATATTCTATTTCCTGGCTTGCAGAAAAAAAGTGGCACAGTTTAAAGTACAACATTATAAATATGAGTTAAATCTGAAAGAATAATGGAGAGAAATTATCACCAGAGCGTAACAGCTAAAGCTAATTAACCCCCTTTTCTTTCAATTAATAAATCTACTTTAATGCTCCAGAATCTTAGTAACTCTGTTTTAATATTACATAACAAAAAACAGCTTAATCTCAGTTTGTAACCAAAAGAAAGACTGGCCCGATTAATGATGTTAATCTTTTTGCTCACTTGTCGACAATTTATACTCCTTGTTATCACCTGTTACTCATAAAAATGTATGGTAGTCTTTATTTATTTATTTTTAGCTAACACTAATCTGTTACATTTTAAAAATGCAATAGCAGTGATATAAATTATGACACAGAGAGAGTGGTCCCATTACTGTCAAAAGTATTTTCTGAGTTTAGCTATGAGCTCACCATAGGACTCGACATATACAGCCATGTAAACGAGAGAATCTGCACAGTACCCTGTGTTAAAAAAAATCCTTACTGCTACGAGAGGTATTAAGAGGGTAAGTAGCAACCAGGTGCTGATAATCAAATCCACTTGATTAATTAGTCTTCAGCAAGTGAGCATGAAAAGCCGAAATGTTGTCAGTTTGCTGGTCTGGGGCATTCAGGTGTGTTACACAATCCCACAATCTTTAAAGACGTGGATATTCCATCTCAGACTGTGCAATGCTCAGAGAAACTATTAATATCCAAACTTAGACTCTACAGGCCTCAGTTAGCAAGTTAAATGTTAAAGTTCATAAAACTGCAATTAGAAAAAAGACTGAGGAAGTATGGCTTCTCTATAAAAACAACATGGAAGCACACCTGAGATTTGCAAAGCTGCATTTGAACACACCACAAGACTTCTGGAATAATGTCCTTTGGACAGATAAGGCCAAAGTGTTTGGCCATATTGCACAATGCACAGAGACTGATAAAGTCATACAGAAACTGATTACTTCAAGATATCACTGCTAAAGGTGGTTCTACAACCTATTGAATCATTGGTGTACTTTGTTTTACACAGGATTGCATAAAGTCCTGTGGAAACTTTTTTTCACGTGATGGTGACTCCCTAAACACACGATAGAGAGTGGTCACTGACTGCACGATCTTTCTAAAACCACTGTTAGCAGTAAGTGCCAAGTTGGCAGCAAAGCTGAGCTCCTCCCAGGAATGCTTAGTGTTGAGAATATTATATCCAAACTTTGATAGAAGTGGAATAGGAAAATTTCCTTAAGAGACAAGCCAGTCTTAAGAAAGAAGTTACACCAAATCAAGTCAGAGACAACAGGTCTTGGAAAATCCAGATTTTTAATTTCTGATTTAAACTGTAATCAGTACGGAGGAGGTCAGGATAAAATACAACAGTGTGTGTTTACAGCCATATGTAAAACATGGTGGAGGCTCTGTCATGGAGTGGAGCTGCATTTCAGTCAGTGGTGTTGGGGATCTTGTCAAAACTGATGGAATTATGATCACAGAAAAGTATCCCATTTTGATCCACCATGCAATACTATCTAAAAAACCATCTGATTGGCAACAGTTTCATTCTTCAGCGGGACAGTGATCTTAAACACACTAATAGTATGGATGGTAGAACAACAAACCACTTAATTGCATCTCCAGTTATGATTAAATATCTTTGAAACGAAGGTTTCCTAATATATTAACAAACAATAGCTAAATCTAAAATCATAATGCAGACCAAAGAACAGTCTTCCTAAATGCTAGCTACCCTCACTTGAGAACAGCTTTAGTTGTTATTTCATTGTTGGATTACTGTCATCACTGTGGGCAGCTGTAATTTCCAGTTGGGCTTCAAGGTTTAGATTTTGCAGCAGGGGCCTCTTTCTTGGTCGGCACACTTTTAGTCCACAGAGAGGTAAAACTCGCTTCACTGTGTTGCTACAGCAGTTTCCAGTTCATGGCATGCTTGAGTCTTGGTGGTTCCTGGGTTGTTTCTAACCAATTTCCTCTCACCTGAGGATGAGAGATTGGCTCTTCTTCTAGATCTTAGCAAAGTGGTGACAGATCCAAATAACTTGTACTTTTACTTGTACTCGGTTGTTTACAAATGTTTCAGAGGCCTAAAACTCTTTTCCTTAAATCTCCTTCGGACTTTCCCATTGTTCTGAGTATCGGTCAATCCAGTGAGTGCTGTCGAACAAATCCTTTTTTGCTGGCGATGACAAACTACTAGTTGCGGTTAATCAGGATCACTAATGAGAGGTTAACAGGTCTTCAGTGAGTTTATACATATATTTGAGGCTGTATATATACTTTTGATCCAGCATGGCTAAGAGAAAAAATAAAATAAAATCTGTGTGCCAAAATCATGTTTTTTAAACTCACTAAAGATACATGCTGTACAGTCATTCCACTCTGTAAAAGAACAGTTTCAAGACATCATTAAAACCCCCAAATCACCATAACATTCATCCTCATTATGAGTGTGTGCAAACTTCTGACCACAACTGTATATCTTCATGTCAGGTCAGTATACAAGACATAAAATTAATGCTTTACAAATTCTCTGTCTCTTATGTAAGTTTATAACGAAGGGCCTTTAGTCTAGAAAGGTTTCATTTCTTTAATTATTGCCTTCATTGTAGAAACTGCACATTTTATTCTATGTCCGATGTGGACTGTATCCACTAATACAGTGCAGTCATGATACAGAAATGGTTGGGATGTGAAATACAACAGAAGGCTAGACTCCAGGTTACATCTTATGCTTTAGCTTCCCTGTAAAAGACATAACTCTTTAGCCCCTGCAAGCTAAAATGGTTCATTTGTATTCCTGCAGTCAGCCCATTTTTCTGCTCGCTGCAGTTATGTGAAGACCAAAGAGGAGTGTTTCTGAGCAAAGATTTCTGTGGAAACTGTTGCCATGCAACGGCACAATACTGCTTTCATACAGAGTAATAACTTCACTGTATGACTGCTCTTTTTCCTCAGCTCCCACTGCTGAGAAATAATGTATGTAATCTGTTTTTCTATTCTGTTCTATTCTATTCTATTCTATTCTATTCTATTCTATTCTATTCTATTCTGTCTGTTTCAGAGTGTAATGGAGCCATTATTTTGGGTTGTAACTGTACAGTCATTGTTTCATTGCTGGTCAGGGGAAACTTTGCTTCACTGTCTACTTCCACACCCAGACTCCCTTCAGTTTCCACACTCAGAGCCAGCTGCATTTCAGCCTCAGAAACAACAACCCCTGGCTCTCCTCTCCCCATTAATCTCCTATTCCTATCGCCATGCTATGTTTCACCCCTTCAGACCCAGGCAGCTCCACGTCACCCTCTCTGCCTGTTATTCACCACAACTGACCCCACTGCCCTGCTGTCAGTGGAACTGTACATCCCCTTGAGGCTGCACCGTGAAGGAGGGGGTTTTCTTCTACTTCTCTCAGGGGAATCCCCTGAGCCCACATACATACTGACTCACTGGCTCAGACACCAGACAGACCCACAAACACTAAGGTATAATTTGGCACCAGGTATTTGGCACCTGGAGGGCTAATTGTAATAAAGCAGTGCTGAGTAGAACCTGTTATAATAAGCAGACATATCAGAAACAGATATTTTAAAAAAACAACAACAAAAAAACAATCTAAATTACATAATAAAAGCATGCAGAAGGCAAAAGACTTTCTGAAATGTAGCCAGCCATTTGTGCCTTCAGTCTTTTCTCTCCTCTGCAGGGTGGCAGTGAGCAATGCTCAACTTTTAATTAACCAGGAAGTTAAACTCTTGAGAATAAGAAGGGAGGGATCTCTTTTGTCCTAGGCCAGACAGGCAACATTAACTTAGCATGCATTTTTCAGTGGCTTAGTCCACAAAACAGCCCCCACAAAGCACTGATCTATATTTTGTAGTTACTACCAACAACATTACAATGACATAAGCTGCCAAATATCTCCTGTCTTAGATAACATTGGTTTATTCATCCAAACTTCTGGGCTGACTGTTAAAATGCTTGCTTTTATTTAGATCAGCTAACAGCTAACTGCCAAATAACCCTAACCACATTTATTCATACATCGCTAAGATACAGCTAAATGGCTAATCTGCACATATTAGACCCCAGTCACACAAACTTAAAGACCGGTCAGTGGTTGATAGAGGATGATATCTACTCCCCAGTTGACAAGTGGTTGCTGGCAATCATTAGGTGAAATTGGTAATAAAGTGGGTGCTGCACTGAAGACCTCCTTGTGATTGCTTTGATGCCTAGCAAGCTGCCACATACTTGTTTGTAAATGCTCGCAAACCTCTCAGCTAGTGGTAGTGAAACTGAAAAGTGCTACTCAAACCAGAAACAGAGAACCTTTGCCTTTACAGAAAACGTTGCGTCTTATCAATGTAACCGATACTGTACATTTTAAAAGTCACACTTTTCACAGTGTGAAAAGTGCACAGCATGCAAACAGCGTTCCAGCGTCACCTCCACATCAACTTGTCATTTTACTTATGCTCAGCATTATAGTAAATACACTCATGTCTGCTGTCGCCGTGGACCTATAACATACATGATTCACAGTACAGAGTGCAACATAACAATCTGGGACTGTTTTGTCATTCAAACCTCGTTTTCAAGAGTTTGTGATAACTACAGTTTTGTAAAGGTTATGTTGAGCCTCATTAACAGGTGACTTGTCAAAATTAAAGTTGAATTTGTTCCTACAACTATAAATAAAAATTAGAAAAGAAATGATTCTTGTGTAGTTCCATCAGTCACTTCTTTGAATCCTGAGCTGACTTGAAGGGTCTTTTACTTTGCCACGATTCACTCGCTAAGTGCTGATCAAGCTCATGGCTGTAAACTGGCTCTAAAATGCCAAAAGCTAAAAGCTGTTCCTTTAATGCCAACTTGAGGCAAATCACTGTCTCGCCAGCTAAGATATGGTCATGGACTTCTTGGGGATTAAAAGGGTTTATTTTTCTCTGGAGAACCAAACGTCTTTTAAACCAGACTTTACACATGGTTGCACAGAGAGTTCAAAGGAAATGTTGTGCACCAGGAGTTTTGTTGGCTGTTTCAATGGCTGAGCAGCTCCTATAGGTGTAGGTGGTCCAGTATTTTTGTCCATGTAATGAATTTTACCAGCTTTTATTGGAAATGAAAATTTTATTTTAACTTCCCATAAATTTGTTTTCTGCTAACAAACAATGGATAAATCATTAGGTGGCAACAGACACCAGCACTGCTTTCACAAATACCAGATTGCTTTCTGTTTCACAACACTGATTGATAGTTAAGATAATGCAAACTGTCTTCCCAGGTCCCAAAAGGGCAATCACACAGGAATCAACTAGCACTGACGTGGCAACCAGAGTCCATAGAAAGTCAGCGATATTTAGTGGCATCAACCAAAGTTAAACTTTTCTTAACTTTGAGGTAATTGAATCAACTACTACTGAAAGCAAAAGATACCATTCACAAAGTGGTAAATACATTAGAGGTTACTTAGGCAACAGTAGCCTGGAATATCCACTAGTAACAAAGCATCATGCACAAGTGAATTGCTTCATGTGTGGATGCTCCTTAAAGCCCCTCATTGTTTTACTTTTGATTCCAATTGCTCTCTGCCTTCTTTGTCTCCTCCATCAGCAGGACTGTATTATTTTTGCCATAGTGCCAGCGCCAGCACACCATTTCACCAACCTGAGAAAGTCCAAATGGGAAAACTATCCATTGAAATTATAACTGTACCCTTTGCAGTTGAAGAGAATAAAATGTAAAGCTTAAATAAGGAAGTCTGAGCAAATTGTTATGTTAATGGCTATAATGTTCCTGAAATTTGAGCTCCTAACCAAACATGCAGACAGCAAATGGACTGGATTAATTTTACAAACTTTTGTTGATTATGCTATACTCTGTAGGTTGGAATATTCCCTTAGTATTAAAAGAAATTGCAGGAAAGCAACTGTAACCAAATAATTAAAAAAAAAAAAAAAACTCCAGACAGCAGAGGGCTGTGTACTGCAGCCAGATGGAGAGGTGCAATGTATCTTGGAATGTTTGGGGACGAGTGCTCCCTAAAATAGTCGCTTAAAACCTTCAGCTGAACACTGTGGCACTTTTTGATAAATAATACAAAGTCTAAATGTTAGCCTGAATAATTCATTTTGCAGCAGCCATGCATAACAGCTGTCTCTGTGCCCAAAAGAGTCTGCAGCCTTCTGTGACTTATCATAACTTAATGACACCAGAAAACATAATAGCACAGTGGAATGAACTTCAAGTAAAACAGATCAGAGTCGATTGTTTGTATAATCTGTGTTATTTCCATGCCGTTTTTTAGTTTGCTCAGTTGGGGGTAAAACTGATGAATCAGAGTGTTTTAACCACGGATATGAACTCTTACCACTAAAACAGAGGCAGATAGTCTCTACAGTGGAGGGGCTGTCACATTGATGTCTCTGGTCTACTCACTGTCTATTCACAGGCTGCAGGGAGGCCTATTTATAGATCTGTCTCTGTTCTCTGCTTCAGTCCCCTCTTTCTCACTATCTCTCTTTTCTCCCTCCTTTTCTACCTCTAATGGGTTGGTATTTCTGGAGCTCTACAGCTATTATCTTCTTTGCATCTTTTGAGATGCAGATCACGTTGAGCTGGATCATAAACTTTTCAAAATCTGACATGTCTGTGCGGTGAACTGCTCAGAAATATATTCTTACTGTGTCTGGCATCAGTGCTGGAGGAAAGTGATTCAATTCAGCATTAATCTAAGGTTTTATTTATTGGTGTTGGGCTGAGAGGTTTCAGCTATGGTCTTTCAGTCTCACATAACCCTTAGTCTTTCCCTATTATTTTAGAGAATGTCTTAAGTTTTAATTACATGTGTGTTGTGCTATTTGTTAGCATGGTGCTGCTGCTGCTGGTTCACAGAGCTGCCACTTCTGCTCCACAGTCCTCAAATGAGCCATGAAAGCTTTGGGGTTTGGCTGATGATGAATGAATGGGTCAACAATGACTGTGAGAAGCATGGACTACAGGAGGTTAACTGCCTTTTAGTGCAGGAATTTGTAGACAGCAGAAAATGCTGCCCTCAGTGTAGAGTGCAGCACTGTGAAAGGAAATCAATAGACTGCAACCAAGCTTAGACTTTGTGATGACCTTTTGACTAAAGTCACTGAGAGATATGAGGCCTCAGACAATACAATGTTAAAACAATAGCTCTGTTTTCCTAACATCTACAAGCTAGCATGTGACAGTGCTAATACTCTACTGTTTAGCAGACTTTTTTTTCTAACCATGTTTAATATGTTAGATTAGGATTTGGTAGCTGGTATAAATTGCCTTCATAATTTGCTAATTCAGAGCACAGCAAACCAAATATGTCAACTCGTGAACTAGAAGGTCTCATCCTCTGGGGAGCAAGAATAACCAAATGTACCAATGTCATCGTAAACCATCCAATATTCATTCATTCAAAGTAGTGGATGAAATGACAATGCCATTTGTGCAAGCATTTCTAGAAACTGGTGTTTTCTTGATGTTTAAGAAAAGTATTGTAAAACCTTACCTGAGCTAAGACAGACTGGAGTTTCCTGTCAACACGAAAACCTGCCAATTAATCCCACTCATATTTTATTTGCATTAGTAACTAAAAATATAAAAGTCACGATTATTAGAAAAATCCTTCTGTGCATGTGTTTGCACTTGGCAGCCTCCAGGTACATGTTTAGCAGGTTATCTTTTAAATTAACTTAAGTTTCAGTATTTATATACAGACATAAAAACCTGAATCACCAGTCAAATCTGATAAAAATACAGCTTCACAAATTTCCTGACTTTTCTGGTCCTGTTAGATTGCTGGAATTATCAGAGCTTGGCTACAGCAGCCTGTGCCAGCACACCTGTCAATCAAAAGGGTCAACACCCCTACCTTTAAGCCTTAATTAATATCCAAATGGAAAAGGTTAAAAAAAAAAATGTTCATCACCAACATGCAATTTAGTGCTGGTTAATTTGGAATTTTCACACGAGTGTCTGTGTGGACTGAGTCTGTTTTAAAGCTGGCGTCAAAGGGTCTACGCCAAGAGCTGCCATTTTTGTCTCTTCTGTGTTTGTTAGCCCCTGAAGTTGCTGCTTTACACATTTAAGTCTAAAAATGGTTTTGTTCTTGTTCCCATCAAGCATTCTTATTATAATACACCAAATCTCCATCTGTCTGTCTGTATGTATGTATGTTTCTTTGTCCACTAACTCCTATCAGGAATTAAGCAACCAGTCTTGACACACAGGTAAGTCTTGGGCCACCCAAGGTTCTTATCTATATCATATATATTATCAGGCTAAAGTGATGTTTAATATGTTTAATATGTGTGAGCATTTATTTACCTGCAAATTGTTACATACAAAAGAATTGCATTGTTTGTATTTCATGACAGTAACATTTGATTTACATCCACAAAACTTGCAATATAATGACATATTATAACGCCACCAGGTTGCCTGGCAACCACCTAGAGAAGGGCTAAAATCACCTGTTTAAAGCATTTACGTGCCTACTTTTATAAGGTCAAGCACCTTATAAAAGCATTGTATTGTGTTAACTTCATGGTCAACAGCACGAGCAGGGCAAACAATCATATACCACAAGGATGCACTAAAAATATCTAAGATACTGGACACACTGGGAGTGCAGTGCAGGAGGTTTTAGTTATTTTAAGATAGCGCTAGGCTAACTCTTTAATTTGCTGGAAAGAGATGAGAATGGTGAAATATCCTCATCTAGCCATAAAACATATAAACATATTTATAAAATGTCTTTAAATTCAGTGTCTGTACTTTCAGTTTCCTCTTCTATGCATCACGTACATAATCTAAATAAGTGTGTAGACAGCTACTTCTCTACAACCTTGAAAGAGCTTGTGAAATTCAGAGAGGACAAAAATAACCTGCCCCTATCACTACAAGTATGACTTCCAAAGTTTATTTTTAATCCATCATCAAAGGTATACATTCTTTTGTATCACCAGAAGCGTCTCAGGAAATCTAATTGTGGCCCTCTGTTGATGATAACGATCCAGTGATTTAAAAGACATTTTGATGGCATAACGATGGCTCCATGATACCTAACTGCATCGTCATCCTGGCCTCATCAGGGAAATGATGCTTCCTGTAATGACAGAGCAGTTATTGTAGATGTGGAAGTGAGGCACAGTTAAACAAATGTTTCCCGTACATAGGGCCTTTATAACCTCATGTAAATAACTAATTTAAATGAACATAAATTTAAATGAACATATGCATGGATGTATGGATGTATGTATGGAAAACTTTATGTATATATATGCATGTAAAACTATTGAGTTTTATTCAGATTTGAAAGAATTTGCCATAAGTGGTGCTAAATTGTATTTGTAGCTACTGGAGATTCAATTACATGTCCATCACTAGGCCCCAGAGTGTTTTGGGATGCATAATGTCAGCAGCATTTACCAACAACTGTGACACCGGTGTCCCTGAAAGCGTGGCAGTGAGTGCATTGAAGCACTAGCATGAAGATAGGTTGGTGCTGAATCCTAATGCCTCCTGTGTGCTCTGAGCTTTCATTTTTTACAGGATGCAATAGGTACTGGGCTGATAGTGGGGTACTTATTATAGCCCTAGCAACAGGAATGGGATTGGTGACTGCAGAGAGTAAGCTTGTCAGCTATTGGCTGGTGAAGAGGACCTTTCAAAGCAGAGAATTTCATCTCATGAAAGGTTCAGTGCAGCAAGCTGCAGCGAGAGGCTGCAGTCCGAGGGTGGGCGAGCCAGCAGCTTTATCAGCGACATTAATCAGCGTAAGGGTTGACTCTTGGTTTGAAATACACAGATGTGCATAAATGCTCAGATAAACTCGACCTTTGGGTGTCAAAAAATACAACAGGCAGGTGAATTTAAAAGCCTAAGGGATGGTGATTCTCCATCCTTGCCCAACATTAGATGCAGGATTTTGTTTTATTGCTGCGGTCATAAAACCTCTAGTCTTTTCAAGAAATATTCTATGATCTATGGCCTAATTTAGTTAATGATTAGCAAAGCGGCCTGAAAAAGAGCCTCATGTAAGACATACTGCAGTAAGCTGTATGTGCTGGCAGCATCTCTGCACTGCAGCTAATACAGACTCCATCTCATAAGTTCAGCACATGGAACAGCACAGTTGCATACAGTGCACGCATACTCACCGAGACATGCATGCAAACACTTGCACATACCACACACATGCGCACCAGTTATGTGACCCACAAAAGGTTATATAAGGTCAAACTGGTTTCCTGTATTAATGTGTGAGCAGAAATGTTGAGTATCAGAATGAAAAAGAATGAGCTGTGGTGGTTTTGGCATGAGTGTAACAGACAAAAATAAAAAATATAGAATAATACTGATAAACAAATAACTTTAATGGGCAACAGATGGCAACCAAAAATTCCTCAGAGGATACAGTTTGTACTGTTTTCAGTAATCAACTCCTGACCCCCAACTCGGACTAATTTGCAGCAGCTCAGCTCTTTTATTTTTAATCAAATTTGTAATTTATCTGTAATTTCTGCATGTTTTCATGTCACAAAAACAAAGATCAACTGCCAAATAATGAAAACTTAAAAAGAAAATCACAAAAGCACTGGGAAAATAAACAAATTAAAAAAAGGGAACACAATGCATGTTTTCTTGACAATGAGTGAAAGTCTTTCAAAAATATCCAAACAAAAATAAGTGACAAAATTCCCTTTCTACTCGTTTCCACACACAACACTTAAAAATTAAAGCAAAGGACTGAACTCTTTTTAATATCGGTGACATACGTGAGCAGTTGTGCCGATTAGGATTTCATGCTTTTCGAGTGGCGAGCCTTTCAGCGCCGTCAACTTTTAAACTGCGTTAAAAATAAATCAAAGCAGCTGTGACATAAAGTGTGAGCTCATGGAGGCTGACTCATGATGGTGACATAACTGGCATACATGAACAAGGTTGTATGACTGACCTTAAGGCTTTAGGTTTCTCTCTCAAGCCATCACATCTGAAATAAAAAAGGTGTCCCAACCTGCCATGCATTAAGGAAAAACTAAACTTCCATCTGTGTGAATATATTAATACTCTAAAGAACTAGCAGCATTGTGACTGTAAACCCGTTCAGCAGCTTTCTGTCCTCTTAAGCAGCTTCTAAGTGTTTATTTAAAGTTTGTTCTGAAGACGTGTAGTCGCTAATCGATAACCAACACTAGCGAACTGACTGTGCTCTCCCTGTGACTGTTGGTGATGATTATTCATACCCATGTGCTGTACAGACAGCAGAAACATGTGAAAATGAGAAAAACACTGAAGGGAAAATATTATCTTTCACACATCCTTGCAGGAAAGTAAAATACTGGCAGAAAAATCCTTTTTTTTCCCCATTAAAGGTCAACTTGCAAATGAGGCATCTTAAACAATACAGGCACGCACAAAAAGAAGCCAGTACTGTACTCAGGCCACAAAACAATAGTGAAACATTTTTTCCTATGAAATGGTTTTCCTTAAGAACAAATTTACTTATGGGTGACGATACAACAATACACTAGACCACCACGGAAATGGTGCATGTATAATTTAGTCATATTTTTTTTATTATCATAGCTATTATTTCGATTCTTGTGCAACTGCTACATAATGACTCACATTCAAGATATTTTGTCACTCAGGAACAGCTAAAAAGTATAAAAACAAACAAACAAAAAAAATGTATACTGTCAGAAATAAAATATGGTCCATGTCTGTGAATTCATAACAGAAACATTGAGCTTGGAAACTTCACCATTATTAAAACTGGATAGCATGACAGAAAAAAGTACTTAAATACTGTTCAAAGAACAAAATATATCATAATCATACTTCAATGTGACAAACACCAGCTGATAAGATTAGGTGATCACTGGTGGGTTTTTAGCTTCCTTTTTTTTTCTTTCATTAACAAATTAAAATACACATATTGCATGTCACTATAGCAACGCCCATTACAGGTCAATTTTTACGATCAGCATTTTGGTATAGCAAATCAAAAACCATAACAAAATGAAATAAATTAGAAATCAACATCAGACAAAGCCTGTTTTTCTCAATCATATGAATACTTAACACCCACAGTATAAGTTAATAAAGTCAAGCTACTGTATATAAATACATCACCGGCATGCACAATATTGAATAATCGATATTATTGTTGTCATCATCTTACACTGAAGAAACAGTATAGTAGGCAAGTGCATTTAATAAAACAAACACAGAAGTAAACCACAAACTCTGAAGCTGCTTTTATTTTGTATTTTTTGTCATTTTTTTCATTTTATTTTGTTAAGTCTCTGCCTTTTAGTAATCTTCACCTCCAAAAGAATCGATGGTTCCAGCGACAAAACGGACTAATAGGACGAGGGGAATTAAATTTAACTAACCAATCCTCAGATATTTTCACTCCCGTCTAATTTAACCTCTAAAATTTGGGGGACTTGACTGGTTTAAAACTTTCTCTTTGTTTGCTAGTGTGAGTTTAAAGCATCAGTGGCTTTCAGGGTTCTTTCTCTTACGTAGACTACTACTGGAACCAATGCAAACTAGTTTTGTGAGGCATTCCCATTCAAGCATTTTCTCTCTCAAGTGACTCAAATGCATCTCTATCACGCAAAAACCTAACTAAGCAGCTTATCTTGACAGAACAAGTTCAGTTCCTACGCCAGTGTGAGGCTGCCATTTCAATCCAACAACAACCACTTCAGGCTGATTGACTGACATATCAGTGGTTTTGGCAAATGTCAAAGAGAAAATCAAGAAGACGGAGGCCCCTTTCAACTGTATATATATTTCTATATATATTTAAACTAAGATTTAACCTCCACTCTCACCTCTCTTTTGATTCTTTTCTTTTAACACATGGAAAAATAAAGAACTGCTGCTGCGGTAGTATCATCGGCAAAAGCGGCTGCCAAAGTCCACCGGCCCTTCATATTTTTTTTTTTCGAAGTGCGGTTTCTTTTTAATTGTTGCCCTCCCCTCCCTCGTCATCCTGCTGGTCACTTGTCCACAGTGTCAAGTTGTCTCGGAGCAGCTGCATGATGAGAGTGGAGTCTTTGTAGGAGTCCTCGTTGAGGGTGTCGAGCTCAGCGATGGCGTCGTCGAAGGCGGTCTTGGCCAGATGACAGGCCTGCTCGGGGGCGTTTTGAATCTCGTAGTAAAACACAGAGTAGTTGAGAGCTAAGCCCAGGCGGATGGGGTGGGTGGGCTGCATGTGCTCTTTGCTGATCTCGTGAGCCTCGTTGTAGGCCTTCTCCGAAGACTCCACCACGGTGGCCCTCTTCTCTCCTGTGGCCACCTCAGCCAGGTATCGGTAGTAGTCGCCCTTCATCTTCAGGTAGAACACTTTGCTCTCGTGCTGCGTGTCGCTGCAGTTCTTGATCAGGAAGTTGTCCAGGAGGTTGAGCACATCCTGGCACACGGCCTCCAGCTCCTTCTCAATCTTCTCCCGGTAGGCCCGCACCATCTCAATCTTTTTCTCATTGCCGTCAGCCGAGGTCTTCTGCTCAATGCTGGAGATCACCCTCCAGGAGGAGCGACGGGCGCCCACCACGTTCTTGTAGGCCACAGACAGCAGGTTCCTCTCCTCATTGGACAGGGCTTCGTTCAGCTCTGTTACCTGGAAGAACAAGAAAAAGAAGAAGAAGCAGATGGACTGTTTAATAACAGCACCAGACTACATTCACTTTGTGGGGAAAAAAAAAGTTAAAACGAGAAAATTTCATCCAAGAAACAATTCTCAAGAAATCAGTAATATGATTTGGTAAAAATGACAAGGCTGTTGCTGTTTAATGGTAGCATCTTCTCAAAACAGGGTTATTTTGTGCTCTTTACTGGTTTGTAATGAAAGCATAGAACTCAATGAAATTTTTAATTTTACAGACTAAACCAATCTAGAGATCAACCAATAACAAAAACAGCTGTTAGTCGCAGTCCTAATTGCCACAACTCAAGCTTCTTTTGCATGAAATGACCTGGGTTAACGGGGCCGTCCGCAGCAAAGAAGATGAACAATATTTCACATGTCATGTGCAATTCCAGTTTCCATGGCAATCCATTCATTTAGTGCACCAGTAGCTTCAGCTGCCACGTGGACAGCTAATGCTAGTTAGTGAGAAATGATATTCAAGATAGTTGGCAGCAGTGGGGGGTTGGGAGAGGAAAGGAGGACTGGAGATGGCTAAAATGTTCCCACGAGCACTCGGGGGCAGCTGCACTGTAAATGAAAACCATCACCGCTCAGGCGGTTCACATGTCCCAGTGACCTTCTCCCCGACTGAAACTGACCTTTTTACCTGTCTAAAACGCCACACGGTGACATCACTCTGAGTTAGGCTGTTAAATTGAGATTTTGATGAATCCGAATGCTGGCCGGTCAGTCCTCAAAGAGACTGGGTTATGTAACTCGAAGCTTTTGTGTTGGAAACGTAGTTTGTGCTGGAACATGGCCTCTTGCAGATCAATAATCGGTATGAAACATGGTGCTTAGGCTTATCATAACCTTTCACCAAGAAAAGAAGAAAGAGCTTATTGCAATTGTTTTGCAGGTTTTACTCAAAAATCTTTTCGTTTTGTGCAAACATTTCTTCTGAGCAGGTCTGACATTCTCTGCTCAGGCAGAGGAGCACAAACATGGCGCAGACTCGCTGATGTCACAGCGATGGAGAGCAAAGCTCTCAACTCATAGGGATTGAGTGGCCTTTGCTCTGCTTGTTCAAAACTGTCACACAAACCCAGTGATACCATCAGACTGCAGATGAAAAACACACGACACAGTCAAATGAGGTAGATTACTGCTAATCTAATGACTCAACCTATGTGTGGGGGTTTTGTTGTAAAAAGAAAGGTAACAGGTCACTGCTCTAATTATTGTGATGCTTCCAACTGGAACTACACTAGTACACTATATAGAAGTATAGTTATACTATTATATATGTACAAAATAAAACAAATACCTCATTGCTGATGACATGGTCATAAAACAAGACAAGAACAACCGAGGTTGATACAGAGTTATCAATCAGTCGTTTAAATGTTTTATTAGGCAAAAATGAGATCAGCTGTGAAAAAGTTCTGTGCCAGTTTTGTCTTTTGGGCTGTCGATCAGCACTGGTTCGGGAAACTTTTGAAGGGCATTTCTTGTAATTATTCACATTTCCGCCTACATTTTTCATGAGGAACACAACGGTGACAGCCTATCATTTGTCTTCTCTGGCTGCAATGGCGAGGGATTCCCTTCGATTAGAGAGGGAGAGTACACACCCCTGCAAAAGGGCCCACTTTGGACCGCACTGACATGGCAGATTGCTTAAAGAGAAAGGAATCCCTCCCCTGCACGCACATCATCCCACCTCCTGCAACCAGAAACCCTCGATGACAAGCGCTCCACGGGGGCTCAACCCATCTCGCATAAGGCAAAATGTTCCTCATTTAAAAAGTGTGGGATGATTTTAATCCGTGTGTGAGCTCACGGACGCTGTGCTTAGACTCCCGGGATGCTGCTGGTTCCAGTATGAGCTGGTGTGACACAGCAGTTTTTTTTTTTTTAAACCTGCAACTGAATCCACTTCCCAGAATTTCTTAAGGGGCCAGAGAGACAAAAAAAAAAGAAAAAGGCAGACAAAGGCTCTGTCCTCAGCACCATCCAATAAGAGCTGAGAAAGCTACAGTGAGGCAGGCCAGCATGTCATCTTCTTCACATCAAATATTACACCATTAACCAGGGTCATTAACCCAAAATGGCATTAAAATGCTACCAGATATCAGCCCTTGACACACAAGCAGCATGCACAGAAGGTGATATGTGACAAATAAAGTAATAAAAGGGAAGGAAATTCCTGTAATCAAATGTGACCACACTGACTCACTGCAATATGACAAAGAATATTCTAGAGAGATTCTGCTGCCTCCTACGTTTGTTTGGAGGAGAGCGTTTAGTTTTTGGAAGCTTTTTCTTTGTCCAAAGCAATCATGCTCCAATTTATCCTCCAAGCCTCGAGTAGAAACATTAAAATGATCGCCATAATTCTTATTGTTTTAATTTATGTGACAAAGAGAGAGGAGAGGAGAGGAGGCGGCGGAGGAGGAGTGGGAGGAGGAGAAGAGGACGAGGAGGAGGAGAAGGGGGGGCAAGAGCAGTTGATAGGCTTTTTCCGAACAACCTCACATGGTTCCAAGCAGCAGAAGCTCTTAGAAATTCAGCATAATGGAGGAAGGGGAGGTGTGGTGGTGAAAGAAGGGGAGAAAAAAGGAAGGAAAAAAGGAAATCAGCAAATGTATCAGAGTAGAGCCGTTCCACGAGTGAAAGCTCGGGCCTGCATGCGTTTCATTGTAATGCGCCCTCAATGAGCGGCACGGCCGATAGAAAGGCACCGCCCAAGGAGGAGCCGATTTGAACTGGAATCAGAAAAAAAAAAAGCCTCTGAGCTGTCAGTGAACTGGCGACAGGACAATAAACACACTGAACGTTATTTCAGAATGACCCCCAGATGTAGTGCTGTAATATCGAGAGCCAGTTGTAACCGCAGCTTTACAGCTGACGAGATTTCAGGGCGAGCCTTTACGCAAACGCAGCAGCTTTACAACGATATTCACGCACATGTAAGCCACAGTTATCATCTTTCTTTTTTGTATTTTACTGTTATTTTGAATTGACTTACCGATTTCATAGCAGCTGCCATGTCATCATATCTCTCAGCCTGTTCAGCCAGCCTGGCTTTCTGCACCAGCTGCTCGCGATCGACCATTTTTTAGATGATATTTGGTTGCTTTGTCGAGCTGCTCTACTTGAAGTTTGGGGAAAGAAATGACTGAAATTTTAAATCGCAATGCAGTGAAATCCTACGCGAACCTAATGCTGCAGCTGTTCCCTGCTGTCTGTCTGAGCTCCGTGCAGACGGGACACCCTCTCCTCTCTCCTCGCTCCCTCCCTCCCTGCCTTTCCTCCTCCTTCTCCCCCCTCCTCCTCACACACACACACACACACACACACACACCACTCTCCCCGGGCTGCGTCATCACTGGGAAAGGTGGGTGTCTGTGCCAATGATGTAACACTCCATACATGGGAAGTAGAGGGCCAGGCCTGTGGGGATGGATGGATGGGAGCAAAGGTGAGCTATAGATGAATTATGGGAAATGGGGTCCCCAGCAGAGCGACAAAAAGGCCTACCTAAAGCATAGACTGTATAAATGATGGACATACGGCGGTGACATCACCCACCGGTTTTGGACTGTGTATTTTCCGTGCTGTTATGCTAATGTTTCGGATCCAGTATAGTGACCATACTTGGATGAGAGGGTGGAGTGCAGCTGTATCTTGCATCTTGACATCACACAGCTGAGGCCATTGTATTGCATAGACAATATAAAAGATGGGTGTAGCTTCTGGGACTGAAAAGTGAAGTCATTGCAGTGCCTTAAACTGCATTCTTTTTAGAGGCCTCTAGGGTGAGATAGCTTTGGCTGCAAAACAGAAGCCTACAAAAAAAACCCAGCCCTTTGCCCTAAACTAAGCAAAGAAAACACTTTTCCAGCGAGTTTATTGGCACAGTCACTTGTTTTGGGTCATACTTATAAAAAATTAAGTCCATTTTGAAAATTCTGGTCATTCTTAGTGTCAGAAAGGTGGGGCATCCAGGTTACATTTATTGACAAGCCATTAACCAATGAGTACACAGGTTCACAGCCTTGCTTGTTAGCCTTAATTTCAGCAAACATGACTTTAACATTATTATGTAGACACTATTTTTTAAGTCAGTTTTACAACTCCAAAGGTTTGTGATGTATACACTGCATCCACACTTCGCCATCTCTGCACTAAATGCTTGATCCAAACACAGACTGTCTATAAAGATGGATTTATCCACTATAATCACATGACCCTATTATTTTCAACTTTACATTTTAAAACCTTAAAGTTAGCATTTTGGCCTCCTTTATTTGCCAGCTGTTTAAGATGGTCAGAGCCTGAAGTTACCATATTTGGACAAGATTTCGAGTTGTCAGCCAAAGTTAACCAGCTTGGTTAGAAAGTGCTGTTATTTAACCAGTAACTTCCAAGAAAGCTACACTATATATCAAATAATCACATTTCAAAGCTCCAAACACAGTAAGGAGATCTTTCAAAGAAAAGGGTATTTTAACATGAAAGACACCATATAGAACAAAGCAGGCATCACTGATAACAGATTGCTTTTATTCAGTCAGACACAACATGAAAACAAGGAGATGGGGTGGAAGTGGGTTGCAAAGCAGCTTGTAGATGCACAATAGACAACTGTAGGCAAGATAAATCAGTAAAGCTATCACTGTAGGTAGGTGTAATTACATTTGTGGTCTGGCAGGGAGGGCGGTCACCATGACACAGCATCGTAATGACTGATGACATTGCTCACTGGCCAATTCTTCCCCCAAGGAGAGGAAATACCTCAACAAAGTGTAGTATGAGTGAGATTCAAGCATAAAAAAGCTCTGTAAAGTTCCAATCAAAGGAAAAAGCATATCAAGCTCTCCAGTATTCATCTTATTTATGTTTAATACAGGATCAAATGCCCTCATGACCGCACTCACCCTGGTAGAATATGGACAGTAACTACACTCAACTACAAGGCAGCATGATAAAGTGCCTTTAAATAAAGGAGGTGTAATGCAGTGTCATTTGAGCTGCTGTTGTAATTAAGGGGAGGTATGAAGAAGAAGTGGAAAAGATGTGATCCATTGTGCCTCTAACATGCCCAAGTGCAGAACTGGGTGCTATTTCAAGTAAGTAAAAACACGATTAGTGCTTATTAGGGAGCTGTCACGTGTGAGAGAACATGATGCCATGATGAGTGCTCTTGCAGTGAACAAACACAAGGTGAACAGCCCTTCTGATGAAAAACAAGAAATGCCGTGCCCTTTACAATGCCCTTATGTTGGACTGGTCTGACCATTATGGTAACAATTACACCCTTAAAACATTTTTTTGTTGTTGTAGTTGGCATTTATTAATGTAGATGATTTTAAAACCACACCAGTACAACTAGTGGTGGTTTGCCTTTATATGTCTCTCTTCTCTTTTGGTCTATGCAGCTTTTTTCCAAATTAAAACAAATATATGACTTTAATAATATTCACCTGATAGTATTTTTTTCGACAATATAGAAAAGATGCACCATCTCTGTACTACAAGCATAGCAGTTTAACAACATTCTCTTAACCTACTAGTTTTTGGTAGTTTTATTTGTAAAAGTGTTTTAAAATTTTTACACATTCTTTTCTGTTGGACATCCTTCTCTCAAAATGCTGTTACAACTTTTCATCTTGAATTAATCTGTACTTGTAAAGATGGAGATTAGGTCTGAGTTAGCCAGTGGAGCTAGATATATAGAGAAAAATGATAATAATACAAACAGATTTGCAGAATCTAACAAGAGACAGGCTTTTTTTGTCCAAAGGTTGAATCAAAAGCTGCAAAAGCAAGGGCTTAATGAGAAAGCTAAAGGTCAAGTTCAAGGTTTTATAACCTTCATCCATACATTTACTTAACAACTTAACCAAATTAGGATTGGAGTCTCTCCCAGCTCTCAGGCCAAGAGGCAAGAAACCTTGCCACCCCACACAGGGCAAACATAGAAAAACAGACATAATTTACAGTCACATCCAACCCTTCTGCAAATTTATAGTCAGTCACTAACTAACCTAACCGTGTATCTTTGGTCGGTGGCACAGGGAAAATACCGGGAGGCCCAAGCCAGGGGGCAAGTTCAAACCAAGAACCTTCTTGCTCTGAGATGATAATACTAACCCCTGTTAACTATGCCACCTCCTTTGGTTGTTTCTGTTTTATGGTTATAAGGTACTGACTTATTATAACAGTATAAGCAATTCCATTTTATTTCATTTGTGAGTTAAATCCAAAACTTCTGACAGAATATCGCAGAAAGTTGATTTTGCTCTTTTACACAAACAGGAAAACCATGTTCACATTAGACAAAATCAAACTTTTCTCTCAATTAATCAATGTTGACCCTAAAGCTCTCCTAGCTTATGTGCTGACCCTACCATTTGCTAATGACCTAACTCAGCAGCTAGCCTACTAACCTTTACTTGCTTTGCAGCAAACATCAATATCAGATTCCAATCAAGGTGACTGGGTCACACCTGAAATGACTGGAGCACACAGCTAAGATGTCCACGCCTAAAGGAGTATTGTGAACACACACTCAGTTTTCATATAAAATGCACTAAATTGTTGTATTTTGCTACACTGGTAAAAGTATTAACAAAATAAAGAGTGACTTGCCAAAATTATAATTTTAATTACAGCAAGCTCTCCACACTTGAAGAAAAGAATAGTTCTCTTGATATTATACTCAAGTATAAGTTTTTTATACAAAAATTATTAGAATAATTATAAAGAAGTGTAATAAATAAATGGCCCAAATTGTATGTAAGCAAGTATGAGGTGAAACATTTTTGAAAGACTTAAAACATATACAACTGTAGTGAGGGCTTTTCAATTACTGAATTACAAGAGTTATTAAAGGATATACATGAATACCAGAGGGGGGAAAAAAATCTGACTCTCAATAGTTATTCAGATGCTTTAAGTACATTTATATGCAATTTAGAGTGATATGCATTTATAAGAACAGCAGTTCTTAGTATAGGTGTCTGTGTATGTACCTATAAATCAATATGTATCTAAAACTTTGATGTCACATGAATTTGTTAGAGTAATTTTACGGCAGACTCTTTATTAGACTTTGCAACATGCAACAGCTCCCTCTTCTGGGCAAACATAAAAAATGATAAGAGAACAAGTGAGAAAGAGAAATGTTTTCAGTTTGTTGCTCATTGAAACCAAGAGTAATTTTTGGAACCTGCTTTATTAAATCCTTTAAGAGGTCTCAAGCCTGTGACTTTGGAGCCACATATGGACCCATGTGCCCCCCTCCAGGGGTGAGTGGTCAGTTTGGCTAAATGAACTAAATGATGTTAGCAAGTTGGGGTTTTTTTCTTTTACATTTTTATTCAATAGTAGATATTTTTTTTGTTATACAAACAATGAGCTTTAATCAAAATTTAATACAAAACTGACCTAATCTTGGGCTTCCATATATTTTCCTTCCTTCCTTCCTTATTTATTTATTTATATCTTTAGAGCTACACCAACTTGGCCCATATAGATATTTTTCCATCTATTAGGATGTCTAATGAGAACAAAAGCAAACAAATTTCATTATTATAGTTACATGATTTCATAAATGCAAGAAAAATAGTAGTATTCTAGTGAAAATGCAAAAATAATCCAAACCAAATCAAAAATGAAACCTACTAATCATACATACCCTCTGCAGAGTAGTGGGGTGTGGTAAAGGTTTAATCATTTAAACTTTAAATGTTGATATGCTGATTTATACTGAGTAGACTGCACCAACTCCCTGAACCTGCTTTACACCTCCATCTAGATTTTTCTGATTAATAATTATTAAAAATGGTTCTTTTGTTAGTTAAGAAAACAAGATTCTGCCACATATCACCAACAGTCAACCCGGTCCCTGGGTCCAGATTTGTTTTTGATGATTTCTTGATAACAAGAAGGTGATGTCTACCAACATTTCTTATTTCAGTTTCATGTGTATTTGTCAAGTTATGATCTATTTCTTATGGGGGAAAGAATCTATGTTAGGGCTAGCTTTATCTCTGGTAAAGATTTAATCTAAAACTGTCTGTGGCTTTTCCTTAGCTGATCATGCTAGCAAAAAGATAAACAGACAAACTAATTACATAATCTTCTGGAAGCAAGTAACAGAACCTGAATCATTTAACTCAAAATAATCAAAGATGCTAATTGGAAAGCCTGCTTGGCTCATAATTTAAGAACAAAATGATCCAAAAGAGCAAAATAATAATGAGGGCATGTGAGAACAAATAACTGCTTGAATGAAAACTGACTTTTGAAAAGCCTAACTAACAACTGAAGGGAACAAAAAGCAGTGAGTGCACATGTTCACTCGTTCTTCTTTTAATCATCAACATTAAAACACAGATTTTGTCTCTCAGCAGTAAAATTGAAACATAATTGGGCACCAGTTTAGCTCATCTGGTTGAGCTGCAAACCCAAATGCTGAGGTTTGAGTCCATCCGAGACCATTTCTTGCGTTTCTCCCTCTCTCTCGCTTCATTCCTGTTTACTTTCTACACTGTCCTGTCAAATAAAGGTGAGACAAAGTAAATCAGATGGGGAATAATGGGAAAATGAGGGCTGAGTAAGCTAAAGTAATGAATAGTGGCAGTTAAAGAAAGATAATATTCTTCAGTCTTTACAGAAAAACATTTCACAAAGTCCAAAATATACACAAACAAAAAAACAAAAACTGAGCAAAATTAATGAAGTGAATAAAATCAACAACACCTGAAGCTACTCAGCCTCAACTTCCTCAGATAGAACTTTCAGTTATTCAAACAGCATAGCGCCAGTTAATGGTTGGAAGAGTAAACAGCAGCAATGGCTCAGATGTGTTTTCAGTTTGTGCCTTACCATTTTTCAACAAACGCACAGATGATTGATAATCTCCTCTGATGGAGGAGATTATCACCTGCTGACTTGGCCACAGGTGAAGACAGGAAGTGTCGACTTTCAGTGATGTAAAACTGGGTCATGTCAGGAGGAGGAGGAGCAATAAGACGAAACAAGAAAACAAGACTACTTCCTTAATTGAGCAAGGCTTGATAGTTTAAGGAAGCAGAGCCTCATGTACACTATACACTCTACACTGTACACAACCAGCCACACTGAAGTATTCACACTGACACTGATAAAGGGCTTTGTTCTCCAACCAGAACCATTGTTTTACTTAAATAAAATAAGTTGCAACACTTCAGAAGAAAACCAGAGCAACCAGATAAAACTCACCAGTACCTCTGGCGAGGCCTATGAGACGAGGACCAATGCGAAAGAAAGTGTATAAAAGAAAATAAATATTACGAACAGAGCTACAGTTAAATGTATCTATGTGTCATTGAGAAATATTTTTTAAAAAGGTCACTTTTCTCTACTTTTCTATTTCTCCTTTCAAGTATATTTGGAAGCATTTTTGCTTTTCAAATATCTGCATTAAAACTAGTTATTTCATCTTGTGCTCCCATTACTTTGCACACAGTGCAGTTTGGCAGTGCTGAACTAATGAATCTATCTACTTGCTTCAAAGAGGATTACTGTTCCTTGTGCTTAGCTTAGTTACCTCACATTAGGTTGAGGCTAAGGAGAGGTCTGCTGTCTACAGTGGCCATCTGTCTGCCAGGTGGACAGTCGAGCACTCACTTTGCTGTAAATGGAGACAAGGCTCGAGTTGGATGTTTTGATATACCCAGATGAAGTAAGGATCGCTACTCCGGAGGATCTCAGGGACTGGGAGCTGGAAACTGCGAGCCAAGTGTCCATACCCACCGTCCGGCTCTTTGTTGCACTTTACCCGTACAACCCGGCTGCCATGTCTCCAAACCACGAGACAGCTGCAGAAGAGCTGCCCTTTGTGCCAGGCCAGATCATCAAGGTAAGATTCAGTGTAATTTCATGCACTTTGTACAGTGGTACACCGAAGCGCTTCTCTGTGTTTGAGTTGCGTTTCATCTCTTCATCAGTTCAAAATGTTCTTTGAAAGAACCTATAGTGTTTCCTGTTTGTGCTGGAGTCACGACAGTTAAATGTGTAAGAAGACAGGAGCTTTTTTTTCTTCATTTCCTGTCACCTTTTTCATCTGATTGATGTGATTTACCGCCTTTTTTCTCTGAATCTGTCTGCTGCTGCATCATATAAATACAGACAAATACATGTATGCAATAAATACAGGCTTTTATTCAGAAACCAAGCCTAAAGTTATAAAAGTAACTGCTGGTGCTGGGTCTTTTTTAGGTTACTGGAGACAAAGACGCAGATGGGTTTTATCATGGTGAGTCTGGCGGGCTTTCTGGATATGTGCCAAGTAATATGGTGGCTGAGATCCCAGTGGATGATGAGTATCTGAAGCATCTACTCATGCAGCAGGGATTCCTCCCCGTGGACCACACAGGTATTAGCCTGTTTACTGTAACACGTTGGCAAAACAGACTGAAATAATTGAAAAACAATTATTGTAGCATAATTTGGAATGAGGCCGAACAAATGAGTCTCCGATTGTTCAGAGATTATCTGTGAGAGGATGTTTGCAATGAGCTCCTCCCTACAGGAAGTTTACAACAGATATTAGGACAACAGTGAATAAAATGATCACGCATGTCGCTTAGAAATGTGAATGCAAAATTTACTAATTGTAAAAATATGACACTACCACTGTCACTACGGGGAGTGTTTGTTTATCCCCTATGTTAGCATGAAAGCTTCATTGGGATGTTTGCTTTCTGTACTGCAGGCATGTCTCTAACACCAGACCTGAGCGATGTCACCAGTATCCCTGACAGTGGGGTTGTTCGACGAATGGTAGCCTTATTTGACTATGATCCATGGGAAAGCTCACCCAACATGGACAGTGAAGTAAGCACCGTAAAGTAACATTACCATATATTATATATTTAAAATATCAAGATTAATCTACTGTTTAAGTCTACTGTTAATCTACTGTTTTACACAAACTGGTTTTGACTTTCTCTGTCTTACAGGCCGAACTCGGCTTTCGTTCGGGAGATATCATATATGTTTTAGGTGACATGGATCAAGATGGGTTTTACTATGTAAGCATCATCCCTGCATTTACAACGCAGTGACTGGTGTTTAGTTTTCATACTGATGTCTGTACAGAAGCTAAACTTTCATTTCAACTTCAGGGAGATCTTCACGGACAACGAGGTTTGGTTCCATCAAACTTTCTGCAGCTGTTACCCTGGGATTAGAAGAAAATGCACGCTAAGCTGTTTGCTACAAATGCCAAGTCACAGACGCAGTGAGAAATCAGAAGTTTTTATGTAAAATATGGCTAAAAGAACACTTCATATATCAAAAAATAGTTTATTTTATTTTTATATTCTACTAACTGCATCTGTTTTAGACTGAAAGTAAGCAGCTAATGAACCCCTCTGTTAGTATCAATAAGAAAAACGAAACTAAAAAGAGTTCAGGCCTTTGTTTAAATGTTTCTTTATTGAAATAACAGATACTTACAAACCCTTTGATGCAAAAAAACCAAACAAAACACAAGAACAACAAAAACACAGAATAGTTACATTAATGCATATTTTGAAAATTACAGGTAAAATACAATTTTTTTTTGTCTGGCAATTTTTGCTTTAGGCGCTTTCACAAAAACACAAAAACCGACTTGCTAAATAAATTACCTGATGGGAATGGATAACTTATTTTAGCCTTAATAATACACAATTTACAGATTTCTTTCTTCCCAGTGTTTTGATATAGTATTTCCATTTTTTGCCTTATGCCCTGTGTATATATTTTCTATCACTGGCTTATTTCATACAAGTTATTAAAAACAAAAAAAAAACTCTTTGAATTTTGCAGCAATTGTTTTGTAAAAAAATAAAGAGACTCTTGTTATAAATGAAAAAAAGTTTTAATCATGTTACAAATGTAAGAGCTGTAGTTAAACTGAAAATAAACTGTCCTAATTCTTACTTTCCTTCTTATTTTCCTTACCTGGTTTTTCTTTTTAACTATGGACCTTGTTTTAAAAATTGACATTCAGTTCTTTTCTTGTCTGGTTAATACATTTGTTATAATAAAAAGAAATACAAAATGTATTGGTTAAAATAACAGAGAAGTTCAGCAGGTTTTCAAATGTTCACACAGTCGGTCTGGTTTCTTCTTTTACTTTCCTCTGCAGCAAACAGTATACTCATCCATAAAGTAGGAAACACTACACTGTGTAGTAAAGTTTAGTAGTGCTTTCTACTTTATGGGTGACAACACTGTACATCAAGTAGCTTCTGGTCGATCCACCGCAAATACTGAAAACTGAAGATTAATCAAAGGCAAGGCTTCACAAACTGAACTGAACACATGAGCAAAATCCACGTTATCATTCTTTAAAAAAAGAAAGAAAAACATTCAAAAGACTTGACATTTTCCTCAAAATTAGACTGAAATTAAGTAGTAATGTCTTAGTATGTTAGTGTGTTTAAAAAACGTTGATCATCAGATTTTCAAGTTGTCATCAGGGTCTTACCAGCGTTTGGAGTCCAAAGAAGAAAGAAAACCCAGAAGTGAGCGTGATCTTTTTATTAACCCTGTCTGAGCCACGTGGTTTACACAGGAAAAGCCCCAACAGTTTCTCACACACACAAACTATACATGCATGCAAGTGTATGCAGATGTGCACACACACACATGCACACCCACAAAGACACACGTACGCACACACACCACACAGTGGTTGAAATAGTATTTGTACATTTCCTTAAGATAAAGCAGGAATTATTTGTCATATTAACAGCTTTTTGTAGAGATTTTTAAAATTTGATGTGCATGTAACCTTATGAACCTGTAGCTGCTGTTAGTCCAACTACCTCGTACACACATACACATGTACACATGTACTTGTACTATACTTCATATTTCTTTTTTGTGTTCACACTAAGTAAAAATATCCAATCAATATACTTTCACAACCTAAAAGTACCTCTGAATTTAACGTAGTTTATCTTAGGAGGTCTAATTTAAGTGTTTATTTGCACATCTGCACACACAGACACAACCACAAGCGCGCACACACACATGCACACATGCAAATTCAGAGTGTACACCCAGGTCCTGGCCGACTGCACCGCTGCTGCCAAGCGTGATCTCATCCCTTTTAAGGACATACTTTTACGAGGTGGCAACTGCTTTTAAAACAAAGTCAGTCTCTGAAGCAGATAGATATTGATCTCGATAATAATTTATGTGGATGTGTACCAATGATCTCGGAGCTCTTTGCCAATGCAGCGCTGAGGATTGACTGAAATAGCAATGTAATGATAAAAGATCAAAGTGAGTCAAAGTAGACTTATTGATTGAGGGAGCTCACTTTGGAGATGCTGAAGCTCTTAAAGGTTTATGTTGGCAAAGGGAGAGCGGTGCTCCTCAGCAAAGTCCTCAAAAGTCAGACATTACTGTCTTGCAAGTCTAAAACATTGCGTATAAATTACAGGAAACACTTTGTATCTCATTTATAATTCTGAGAACTCATTCACGCCTGCATGTTTGTGACAAGGTGTGGGTGGGGGATGGTGGTGCAAGGCTCTTCCCCTATCCCAGCAGCAAATGTGCAATATGCTTGCAACAACAGAAACTTTGCAAACAGAATAGAGATGGGCCTGTGTCCTCTGTTGTCACGACAACCCAAACCTCAGAGTCACACCAAATGAAATAAGAGGAAGTGGGGGATGGGTGGCGTGCACAAACCGAGAAAAGATGTCCTCGTTAGAAGAAAAGGGAGCCAGAAACAAGCAGAAAGAGAGTAATGGAGAAGATAATCAAATTGCAACACCAGACAATAAGTTTCTTTTTATGCAAGTCATCAGATATTAAGAGCCAGGCAGCATACACATACACACTCACACATACAGACACACACACACATACATAGGTTGTACATTTGTGAAGGCTGAAAAAAACAGCAGTGAGTCTTTGCAGCAGGCCAGCATGACTGTGCATCTCTCTGATTATCTCAGCACTGTTGCACCAAAGGCTGTGCTTGCATCAGCCATCTATTCCTGTGCAACATGGGATTATATCCTAAGTGAGTCCTCAAAGTACTTAGGGTGATATAGATAGCGTCAAGGGGCCAAAAACGAGCACAGCATCTAATGACACCGGTAGGTATTATCCTCCCAGCAGGGCTTTAATTGAATTATGTTTTACCTTTGACCATTGAGCTCATGAGAGAATAAATCGAATTTAGGCAGCTGTAAATAAAATATAAACAACTCAGAAGGCATTAGAATGAGCAACAGGGCAGCAGATATAATCTGAATCTGTCAAGAAAAGTTCACCTTTCCTGTTTCTCTCTCATTTTAGGCATCTAGATTTCTTATTATCATCATCACTGCGGGTTTGATAAAGCATTTAATAAAATATTGGACTTCGCCAAGGATGGAAGAAATGAACTGTCTGAGAATCCTTTTACACTTCCTTAAACTCAGTATGTACCTTGTGTTGCTGCTGCTAGCCATTCACCTGATCAGTGCTGCCATACAGTCAAGAGATTTTGATGAGAAAAAGATTCCAGTCACTTTCATGTACTTGCTCTGTATTTAGTTATTCAGTATCTCAAAAGAAAAAAAGAAACAAGGATTTAGGACTACATAGATCAGTAAAACAACATCTTATTCAATTCAGTTGTATATATCTAGCACCAAATCACAACAACAGTTGCCTCAAGGCGGGGAAAAGGCCCTACAATAATACAAAGAAAACAGAGAAAATCCTAACAGTTAAATGCTCCCCAGTGAGCAAGGCGAGAGGTGTATGAACACATAGTGAGTGAAAAAGGTGAATGAAGAAGGAACACTCAATGCATCATGGAAATCCCCCTGCAGCCTAGACCTATTGCATTGTAACTAAGGGAGAATTCAGGGTCACCTGATCCAGCCCTGAGACAGGATGTTTCTAATTTGAGAGATATTGCGCAAAACGAAGAAAGCACAGATACATATTAAAACATAGTTTAATATGTACATTGAAGGACATATCCTGGTCAAAAATGACTCCAAGATTCCTCACAGTGTTACTGGAGGCCAAGGAATATCATGCAGTGTAAAAATCTGGTTAGATACCATATTTCTGAGATATTTCAGTTTTAGCTGAATTTAGAAGCAAAACATTAGAGGTAATCCAGGTCTTTATGTCCTCAAGACATTCCTGCAGTTTAAGTAGTTGGTGTGTGTGTGATCTGGCTTCATGGATAGATAAAGTTGGGTGTCATCTGCATAGCAGTGAAATGTATGCTATACCTTCTAATGATAATGGCTAAGTAAAGCATGTATAATGAATAGAAATTGTTCCTAGCACAGAACTCTGCGGAAATCCACAATTAAGTGTGTGAAGAGGACTCTCCATTTACATCTATTAGATCTATTAGATAGATATGATTCAAACCACTGCAGTGCAAGTACCTTCTACCTTCAATATTTAAAGCTGATGGTTTGGGAAAAGTAATTACTGAAGTCAACCAAGAAAGGTTAATTTGGGGTAAAAAGAGTAGAAACAGTAAAATTATTAATACGATAATCTGCCTCTGTGGAAGTAGCCTTCAGGTAGCTAGTCTGCACCGTGTTGGCACAAGGCATTAGACAAGATGTCAGTGGATGAATAATACCCTTAATCTTAGTTACAGCACTTTCAGAAAGACTTCCACTGCTGTGCAATCCATCATTGTAAATCTAAATGCTATTAGGAAATGATCAGGCAAAAGAGGGTTTTAAATGTTTCTAACAAGATCTAGACTGTGATTAAAAAGGCAATTGAGTCTAATGATAGACTAAATGCTATCTTGACGCTGGTATTTTTAGTATCTACAATAATTGTTTTATCTGAGCTGAGCACTAAATCAGATAAAAAGTCTGAGAAATCAGACAGAAACTCTCAGTAAGGCCCAGTCAGGTGAACAATAGATGATAACAAATAAGATTGGCTTATGGGTTTTCCAACTAGGAACAAGGGTAAGCATCAGGCTTTCAAATGAATTAAAACCCTGTCTGGGTCTTTGGTTGATTAACAATCTGGAGTGGAAGACTGTAACTCTAGTTACTGGTCCCAACTCTGGATAGTCACATTTTAAAAACTTTCCCACGTGTGGGACTAATAAATGTTTATGTTATCTCTTATCTTATTCTGGGCAGTTTAATGAATTTGGCCAGATTTCTACAAATGAGAGGTGCTGGGATGGATGCCATCTCTCCTAACAAGTTTATCAATTATCTATAAAGCCCACATAGACAGCGAGCAATTTAAGGGAAACGTGGCTAAATATGTCACTCCTGGTCTGATTGGAGAGGGGACCAGAGAAAACTAGACAGTCCAACAGTGTTATGGTTACAATATTGTTACAATATTAATTTTAGTGACCTCTGATTGACTTAACCAGATGTTATTACATCTTATTATCTTATCTTTCTAATGTGTGCAGGGAATGTCAAAAGTTCCAGAAATGATTGCTCATCATACAACTTGTAATAGCTGTGCTGTGGAAGCAAAGTGTACTAAAATGTCTGATAAACTGACCATAAATCTTGTGTGTATTTATTATCTTTTATCAAGCAGTTTGATTGGCCTCCTATGCTGGGATGGTGTTTTACCAGTTGAGATCATGAGATCATTACTGGAAAAGGACATTTGAAAAGAAAAATTGATGATGATTTATAAAAATTAATTCTAATTCATTCTTGAGTGTTTTGGTAAAATATTGATGCTTTTCACCTCTTCCACCTCTTTTTCACCTCCTGTTCATTGCTCTTGTGAAGCAGCACGTTGAAATGTTGGTCTGTTCTGACACAAGGTCTGCTCTCATTCAAAATGGTTTATTTGTCGTGTGTGGTTAAATTGGTTTATTAAGAAGTAATCATTTGATAAGTAGTACTTTGTATATTGGAAAGCATGAATGGTTTGGATTGAAAGCATATGATCCAGGAAAAAAATACATATAACATTATGCCATGAAATCTGATGAGAACAGCAAGTCTTCACAAGATGTCTTCACAAAGCATTAATCAAGACTTTATTTGATCATTAATGACATTACAAATGACAAAGAACTGATAGGTAAAACATACCTTAATAGTATACATTATAGTGTTAACACGTCTGTATTTTAAATAAATGTGACACTTTTAAGTCAGAGTTTAGATGTTTCCAGAACAGTAGGATAGCATGTAATAGAATGCATCATGATATTTACCAAAAATATTATATCAGTACAAGTGAATATATGTGAATCAGAATCAGAATTCTTTATTGCTATTCTTCTGAAAGCACAATGAAGTCATATGTTGTCCCATTCAGTGCAAAGAAAGCAACTAACTATCCTTAAACATTTAGTCTATGTCCCCCCAAAAATGTGTGTAAATTGTAATGAGATCATCAATGTGAAACATTTACTACCAAAAGTAACTCATTTACTTATTTGTCAATAACATATTTTGTCGTATATAAAATCTTACATATCATTCAAATATGCATGTAGTGTTTGATACATGTTGTTTTGAAGCATCCATTGAATTTACACCCTTTACTTTTAAATATACACTACATTATTTTTTCCTTCTTGTATTTGAAAATCAGCAGATGTAACAAACAAGTGTATTTGTGCATAAAATTTGATTAAATTAAACAAAGCTTGCACTAGATAGCAGCACTGAATTGGTGAATTACACAGAGCTAACCAAAGCAAGTTGGCCACTGGAGTAATACACCTGTCTTCCATTCAAAGGCTGAACCGGTCTGTAGTTGTTGACCATTTTCTGTCCATCATAAAACCGAAGTTGGTTGAAAGCAGCGAGCTGTAACAAAGAAAAAATTAAAACAGGCAGTTAAAAATGTACTTTTATTAGAAATAGTATGCAAGGGGCATACTATGATAGAACGCTTTGCTAATAAATACAGCTATTATCAATGACAACTAGGCAACAGGGTGAGCAAAAAATGTGTCTGACTAAAGTTAAATTGCTGCTTTACTATTCTGGTTCTACTATAACTACAGTTTTTTTTTTCATATAACTGGTTGAGATCAGAACAGAAATAAACAAAGAAGTGCTCTTGTTTTACATTAGATAGGTTGTTGAATGTGTAATATTTCAATAATGTATGAGTAATATAAATTAACATTAACAAAACTTTCATATAGACAGCATAATTTCAAGGTTTATCAATTTTGAAATATATTTTTGGGTAATTTGGGAGCAGTGGAAACAGCTGTAATTTCTTAGCAAACAACTTAAAGAGCCACATTAGCACAGGCTTGTGTTACGTATTACATATAAGCCCTGTATTCTTTTTCTCTGATCTCTTTTTATGTCCATATATTTTTTTGAGTAAAGTATATGCCCCATTAGCACCTAAATACACTGCATTTCTTTTACCCATAAGGTATGTGTGAAATTATTCTTGTTATTTTTAACATTACGTTTCCATTGTAACAAATTTACAATGACCAACTACTGCCATCTAGTGGCTATAGTTATTGTAGCAAATACCTCGGGTTTCCATAACATTTAATATTGGTCTAATATTTGTCTTTGATTCTGGTTATACCTTTATTAGTGTTAAATGTAGCCAGTTTAAATACATTTATTCAGAAACTATTTACAATTATCATTTGGGGGTTATAAAAAGTTTCCCAGAAAACGTTATTAAAAATTGCCTTAGTGTTACACTAAATTAAATTTCAAGGATAAACTCATAACGTTCCTCTTCTTCATAGATTAATTAAAGTGTAGGGAATGGTACCTGATTCCTGCTGAGAGGAATAGTGCTTTCAAACAGGGTCCAGACCACAGCTTCAGCACAGTCAGGTGTGGTGAGGGAGCCGTTGTAGCGAAAGTACTTGGTCCTGTTAATTTCAGAAGGAATGAACATGTCCAGGGAGACACCCAGCAGCGTCACATTCGTTTCTGGTTTGATGAAATATTAACAAGAACGGAAAGTCAGAAAGTCAGAAAAGACTTCAGTCATCACTAATCCTCAAAAAAATCTTCAAAAAAGTTTTATTGTGTTGTTGTGGATGTTATATAACATTGTGTTATCTTATAATAGATGCCCTTTAGCCTAGTGTAATCAGCTACATATTTAGGACTCTATATGGAGGGTGAAAAGAAGATTATTATCATTTTTCAGCAGATATAACTTACTAGGTTGAGATATGTATTTCAGTGCACTGATAAGATGATCATACTTCTCATTTGCAGACTCAGACTCCTAAAACGAAAGAATAAAATGTTAACCGTCATACCAAAAACAATTTATAATTAAGAAAACAAAGTTAGTACAACATACAGTAGCTAATTTGGTTCAAAGACACACTAAAGCTCAAATTGTACAGGACGTGATCATTCAGCAGCTGGAAGGTTTTTCAGTCTGATGGCAAAGGTAGTCCTCTGGAATGTTTTCTGATGGATCCACATTTATTTAATAAATAATCAGATACAGCAGATTATTTGAAATTGGGAGCAGTATACTTAGAAAAGCTTAAACTCTTGCTGTTATCCTTTTTGTTGTTTTTAATCTGCCAATTTTTTTTAATGGTTAGTCTATTTTTCCTTAATATTATACCTGTATGCTGTTTTAAAATGTGCCTTTTGCAAATTTGGATGTTTTTGTGGCTCTTTAAAATGGGAAAAATAACAGTTTGACCAAAAAAATTGCATTCAAATTTTCATTCATCAAAGATGTTGGAGTTTAACAGCTCTGATGCTCTGAAACACGGATAATATTCCCCATTTTTTTTTTCCTTTTATTCCAGTTGTAGTCCAGATTTGAAATACGTTGGTGATACCAGGTGATCTAAACTACTGGTTTTGTGTTTGTGTTATCAAACTTGTACTGGATGTTGGACATTTTTTTGAAATTGTGTTTTCCGAGTACCTGAAAGAAAAATCCCAAAACAGCCACACCCGTACTGTCTTTTGAAGCCTCAGCTAACGAGTCATACCCTTCTTTTATATGGACGATATGCATCTGCAGATGAAATAAAGCACTGCATTAGGATCTATTTGAATACAATACATAAAATCCCTAAACACATATAGTGTCAATTACAAAATATTTCTACTGATTTATGACATACTGTACCTCCATTGGAAACTTTTCTCCATCAATTGTGTGCTCAGAACCACGTCCTCCATCTTTGCCCCAGTGCAGGTGAAACTGAATTGCCTTGTATTCATCATCCAGATTTCCTCCTTTGATTTGTATACTGGAAGGCAAATTTAGCTGAACTGAAATTCAGAATTAAAAAATAAAAATAAAAACCATTAGACAGTCTTCCATAGACGCTCCCATTATTTCAATTAGAAATGACCACACATGACACACATGACACATGCTTTTGCACATGAACTATTTTAAGAGGTATTTTTGTTACATGAGAAGCTTGGTTGCTATTATTGTCCATTTTAACATCTCCTCCTCCCTATACTGTTATCTATGTTATCTACAGATGGGGTTATTGCATTTTTACAGCCAAAATCAAAATCATAGTGTCAAACTATCTTTCTCAAACAAACTTGGATTAATAATTAAGACATACCACTGTGGCCAGTGTTTATGAGGCTCCCATAAAAAGTCTCTTTATAACCGGTGAAGTGAAAAGGAGTCAGGCGTTCATCTGGTAGCACTTTACTTGTGACAATATTAACTGGAGACTGAGATCTGCCATTGCAGGTTTGTGAAACCAGCCCCCATAACACTGGAGCTGTGAGGAGAAGAACATAAACAGCTCCACTAATATGCCTCCTTTGGTTAACCATTCATTTGGCTTGTTTTATTTTTATTATTTTTTTAATATATTTTTTTGAAATGTACCTGTGCAGGTGTGGTTCCATTGAAGTTGGGAATAGTAGCACCAATCTAAAAGATCAGGTTTGCAATATTTTAAAAGAGAAAAGAATTATTCATCTGTAGGTTATGAGGTATTAATTTTTGAGCATTTGCGATCACAATCATGTGTGAGATAAACTAATGTAATTACATCTAAACTTTCGATACAATTGTATTACAAAGGTACAATGTAAAATGTTACATTTAATGATATCTGGTTGAATTAAATTGACCTGACTGGTCACAAGACCATTTATATTAATGATTAGTTATTTCAATTAATACACTTTTGATTTTATATATTTCAGCTGTACTCAACATCGATACTTCATGTTTACTAAGGGCAAATAACATACATCTCTTTTTTTTGCGTGCAGTATCTGATATCATGCAACCTATACACAAATGAAAAAACAAAGAAACAAAGACACATAAAACTCATACCTGCCCCTGAGACGAGACTCACATAACATGTGAAGAGAAATAAAACAGATCTGAGCAGCATTGTGAATCCAGTTATAGTGTAGATTCTTCCAGCACTGACTGTTTTCAAAGATGATGCCAGAATCAGAGTTCAACCAGACTATCATACAACTGGGAGCCCCACCTATCAACCCCATTTTATAATGCACGCTTTAGATTTATGACACCTAATTTGTGAGGACAGTGACACACAGCAAGAGATATCTCGAGTTTCATATTCTTGAGATAATGAATGGACCCTAATGCTGAAGGTGTCTTCCTCCAGAAATGAGCCCACAGGTCATTTGTCCAAACTGCGAGCTACAGTTACATTTTTGAAGTTAAGGGACCTCTAGTGGTGATGTGAAAAGATGCAAGTGACATGTGTGCTGGTGTCATTACCTTTGAGGAAAACTGCAAAGTAGACTTATTTTCCATGAGAAGTGTCATTGTTTGGGATTAGATTTGTGATACTATTTATGAGTTAGGATTTTTTAATCACTCTTCAGTGATATAATATTTTTGCAAAATTACAAAGAAGCTGAGCTAAGTTATTGGCATTTAAAATAGTAAGGTGATTTGTCCCTTAGGGAAAGCTCATGAAGATGTGCTGTATATATGCAAAAGAAACAAAGAAAAAATACATGTGGCATTATATAATACAGATCATATGATATTTAGTATCATAGAGTAATAATACAGAGGTCACAATCAAAGTTTATGTTCAGTGAACACCTTCACCTCCACGCCTCTCTCCTGTCAGAGTTACATAAGAAAGAGATTTGTTGTGCAGTCAGTTTCTCATTGTTAACAAAAGAAAAAAACAGCTAGTTTTAAAATAAATCCATTGTAAAACTTAAAATCAGACTACATACAAATGAATTAACAGTTGGTACACAAAGTTACAGAAAGGATATAAAAAGCTTTGAAACCTAATACAAGTCTTATTTGGTGAAGTATTGCAAAATATCAACTTACCCCAGTGTTTTAGTTAGTAAGACAACATTTTGAGATATTAATTTTTATTCAGTGGCACAAAAAGGTCAAAAAGCTAATCTGTTTTTAGTTGTACAAAAGCAGCCAAAGCACTTTGTTCCCATTGTGTTAGACATATTTTTCTTGTTAGGTTCTTGTTCACCAAGAAGAGCAATCTCAAGCTAAAGTGGGCAAAGGCTTACCAGAACGAAAGTAAAAAGATGAGGCTGTAGGCTGGTGGGTTAATAGTTTGTCATGGTTTGGTTTCCATGCTTTATATTATAGCAATAAATTTGTAGCTGATCTGCAGAAATGATGCGATTTCTATGGTGTTAATGCTTCAGTGAATGTAATGTGCTCCGTCTCAGAGTATACATATGATGAATTACAAATGTTGGGGAAAAAACACACTATTTATACAGCTTTCACAGTAGGCTGAGCAATTAAAGTTTGAGACTGAAAATCTCTGTTGGCCAAATATGATCACAAACAGAGAAGAGTGGAAAGACATCAGACAGTATGAGACAGAAATAGTCTGCCATAAAACTGGTATGTTTTTTAAAGTGATATAAAAGAGTCATATCACAGTATCAGTCATAGTAATACATAGTCAACAATTAGATCAGAGTATCAGCCTGAAATGACAATTTAGTACACAAAAGAAGAGCTAATTCAACATTCTCTAGCACACAATACTTTGTGAAATATGCCAAGATGATTGTTTCCTATAAAGAAGGAAACAACAAACCTTTTTCACCACTTGAGGCAAAAACACACTGTTGAACACAACCAGACTATAAAGGAGGCGATACTAGCAGCTGGTGTAAAACAAAAGGAAATGAGTGTTTCTGGGCCACTCGCTAGTTTCACTCCATATGACTGAAAGAGGAAATGGTGGATGGAAATTACTAATGTGTACATGGTGGTAGAAAAGGGTCTTAAAAAAGCTCAAAAATGCAAAAGCTGAGGAAGAAAATATTTTCCAGTTTGATTCTTATTGTGTGACAAGATTGTGTAGCTCCTGCAGAGTTACAAGGTAAGTTTGTAAAGAAGTTACAGGGGGTAAAATAAACAATGAACAGGTTACCAATGTTCTAAGCAAATATATTTCTAAAGGTCCGGTTGACATAAAATTCTCACCATATGTCATCCAATCTTTCCAATGGGCCAAAATCATACCTGAGTAATGAATGCAACTAGTTTCTCCATATAGGAGTCTTGAAGCTGTCGTCATTGCTTCAAGCCTCTCCAATAGCATCTTTAGAAATATATTTACTTAGAAAAGTGGTGACGTGTTTAATACTGTATACCCACTGTATATTTCTGTATATTTCGATTTCAAATCTCAATGGAAAAACCCTGCCTAGTCTACTTTCGTCTTACATTTCATTTATGATTTTTGTTTTCTTTTTCTATGTTTTCATATTCGTATTGCAAATTTGCTTGAAATGTCAAGATATACTTTTCAGGTTATATCACACCACAGTAAGGGGACTAGTCTAACAAGTTCTCTAGGTTTTATAGTTGTAGTGCCTGATGCAAAGAAGTGTGCAGATATAACAAACAGAAAATTGTTTGAAATGGTACTTTAAGATGAAATAAAATAAGTTTTCGTTTAAGAAATGCGAGTATGGGCACTGAAGTTAGCACTTTACCAGTTTATGAAGTGTTTAATCTATGTTTAATCTATAAACAACAGAAATTATATAAACGGTTTCCTATGTTTTGGAGCTAACGTGAACGTAGCCCAGAGACGTATGACGCGTTTTTAGAACGTGAGACGTTCACGGTCATGTTCAATCATGTGTTATATTCAAATATGATTTGTGGTTTGTCTCACTGGCGTCACTCTGCTTGAGTCCATCTCTGCATGTTTACAGTGCTTTCGTGTGTGTAGCCGTGTAGCAGGTTACCGGTGTTCTGGCTGTGATGGAGCGCTGGCGCGGCAGCGTGGCTCTGGTGACGGAAGCCTCGGTAGGGATTGGGGCGGCCCAGCTGGCTCCGTAAGAAAGAGGAGGGCTGCTCCAAGGATGTATGAAAAATCCAGGTTTGCTAATAAGTGGAATAACGTAGTTTCTGCGAAGAGTATGTTAGTATTACCTGACTCTATGGCAAAATAAATTTTGATGTTAAACTTCCTGCTGGCTAACATCATATAGGCAGGTTATTATTGTAAATAAACTGGTATAACCACTCAGTAACAACAAAATATCTATTATAAAACAGACCTATAAAAGCTAGTATTTAATAGGTTTTCTGACTTTAGTCCCATACAGAAATTTGATAGCTGGACATAGATTAACTTTTTTTACGACTCTTATCAAAGTTACACTAACTTTATTTAATTTGTAAAACTTGTTTTTTGAACTCCAGAGTTTTCATTTGAAAGTAATTTATTAGTGGCTGCTATGCTTCACACTGATTTTAATGAAGGCCAGCATACTGTTGTAAAAACAGGGATCATGCCTAAATTAAAAGTCATGTAAAATTGGAATGCAATGATTTGGATTTCAGTGGATTTTTTTTCTTTATTTTTTATTTTTGTTCTTTATTTCTTTCTTTATTTTTTTGTTAAGGCAAGTAAAAACGTTGTGACACTAATGGAGGCATGATGAATTAAATGCATGGAAATTACCCTGACTGTCTTTAAATATTCAAACAGATCCCATTTGTAGGATAGGAACAAAAATAAATAAACAAATAAATAAATAAATAAATAAATAAATAAAATAAAAATTTGTAGGATAGGAACAGGTTTAACCAGCAGAGGGCAGAATATGTACATCCAGGAGCTGGGGTCTATTGACAAGAATTTTTAGAGATGAGCCAGAGAACCATATTTGACATCCAGTGTTGAACTTCCCAAAGAGACTCACTAAGAGAACTGTGTATATTCAGTGTCAGATGAAATACCAAATAGGTAGGTAGATATATCTGAGTGCCATCAACAAAAATAATGAATAGATACACTGTCTCTGAATTATATACTCAATAGGGAGCAAGCATAAAGAAAAATAAATTGAGGATTGAGTTAGAAGTTCTTTAGAGACAGAGAACCTCCAATTTGAAAAATAAGAGTTTCACTCAAATTTGTTAAATACTGCATCAAAGCTGCAGCAGAAATTCCTACACACAGCTGAAATTGCTTGGTTGTATCTCATGTTGATTCTGATCACAGCCTCTCTGATGAAAAGGCACAGAGGCTGCTCTGCTCTATGACGACACTGAGGAAAGCCATCCTGTCCGAAAAGCTGCTGGTGTCCTTCTACTGTAGCTCAGTGGAAATACTCGGCTACGGCATTCTGGTTTGGTATGCCAGCTGCACTGAGGCTGCACAAGGAGACTCTGGAGAGAGTCGTAATATCATCACAGAGGACTGCCAACATTCAGATGATGTTTGGGCCACAAACATCATCAAGTACTCTTCTCATCTTAACTACCACCTTTTCACACTGGTTCCCTCTGGAAGGCAAGTCTTTATAGAGCTTACAAAAAGGTTTTACTTTATGTGTCTGAATTGCATTTGAGACTAATGCAGCCCTGACTAGAACCCTCAAAGATAATATTACTGTCTAGCGCACGGAGTAGTTGTGGTATTTTTTATAATGAAATTTCTGCTATAAAAAGGTTATTTAGAAATTGGTCTAAATGGTCTAAAGGTATTTTCAAGTGGGACTTGACCAACGAGGAGGAGATTCTGGGATTTCTTCCCAGCAGAACATTGCGTTGAAAACAGATGATCACTTTAGTTTAGTGATCCTTAGTTGTTGTTATTTATTTCAGAAGGTTGGCAAATGAATGTGTTAAAACAGCCAAAACATGAACAACAACCTAGCTCATTAAAATAAATAAGACATCACAAACACAATAGACGAGAAAGATCAACTGTGACACAAAAGTGGCCACAAAATGGTTTCGTCTTCATTGTTCCCATGGACACATGAAGCTACAAGTACATGTGCCAATGTAGAGGGTGTTGATTACAGACAGTTTTTTCTTTTTTTCTACTCAGTCTCTTGCAGGTGAGCATTCTTGCACTGTGCATCTGTGCACGTGAAGCATATCAGTCAATGAAAGTGAGAAATGTGGACGATGGGCACATCATAAACATAAACAGGTGCAGTTTTATTTAATTTATTTATTTAATGGACAGTAGCAGAAATGGTTGTGAAGCCTGTAGATATAATCATCAAGTAAATATCTTTTTATAGAATCTTTATCATGATTCAGATAGCGATTATGAAGATAATAATAATAATAATGGATTGCATTTACATAGTGCTTTTCGAGACCCTCAAAGCGCTATACAATTCCACTATTCGTTCACTCTCACATTCGCACACTGCTGGAGGCAAGCTACAGTTGTAGCCACAGCTGCCCTGGGACAGACTGACCTTTGCAAACACTGTACAAAGACATTTTTCACAGCAGCAGCAACTGGCTGTGTGATCATAGAATGTCACAGGGTCCTGTGGGGTACGCTTGATGAATATGGGATATCAGGCTTATTGTTGCAGACTATCCAGTCCCTGTACAACTGCACTGAAAGCTTTTTTGGAATTGGGGGTATTTGATTCTAACAGGGCTCCCTTTTGCATCTAAGGTGTGGAGGGTGTCGAGTTTGTGGTGTTGTCTTTGTTTTTTGGCTGATAAAGGTGTTTTGTTGGCTTCATTGAGCAATGACCTCCAACTTGTGCTGCAGTTTGCAGTCGAGTGTGAAGTGACATGTGATGTGTGTTGACAATTAGCACTTCAAAGACTGAGGCCATGCCTCTTAGCTGGAAGGTTGAATAGGTTAAGCAGGGATTATACTTTCTTGCATCCGTGAGTCCGCTAGGGTCCGCTGCAGTCAGAGTCACATGAATTTCATCAGACAGCATGAGGGTCCTTGTAGGTGTCCATGCACCTGTTGGTTTTTTGTGGCCTTACAGGCTGTGGAGAATTTATGTTACAGTGCACCAAATATTCATGTTCCATACTTCATGTTTAAGACTTAAAGAAATAAGTGATGATAAATTATATACAAATTTTTGAGACTTTATATCTGATACAGATGTTCTTGCATCATTCACCCAAATAGTATATGACTGCAATATCAAATTATCAATTAATTTCATTTTGATCAGTTAGGCTTTTGTATTAAGTTCTGAGATCTGATCAGAATATGTTGATGAGTTCTGATCTTCTTCTGTGGCAGCTTAAGTGGTCATAGTCTTTCCTGCTGCTGATATCCATTTCTACAATGCCACCAAGTATGCTGTAACTGCTCTGAGGGCCTTGGGCAGGAGCTGCGTGCAGAAAACAGCCATATCCGAGCCACAGTAGGCTTTAAAAGACACTCTAACCAGCATTTAACCCCAATATCAGCCGTTACAAGACCCATATACAGCACTTTATGAATTTCCTTCATTATTATCTCTTTTGTGAAGAGCATTTCTCCTGGCTTTGTAGAGACAGAATTTGTATCTGTATACACTGAAAAAAAAGGTAAAACCATTATTCCTAGATGCAAGTTACTATTAAGATTATTACTAACATACAAAATATTTGTATTTTATACAAATACTTTTCACTTCTCAGACAGCCTATGAAAGCAATAGATATTGCCAGTGCTGTTATATACGTGCTCAGTGCCCCTCTTCATGTTCAGGTTTGTCATTTTCTCTTACTGTTAACCTTTTTTATTGTGACTAATTTTATGTCTGTTATGTTTACTCATAATGAATTACATTCATCTAATTTTTCTTTCAGCTTGGAGACATTCTGTTTGAAGGTGTGTAGCAGGTGAAGCAGAGTTTGTTACCCTGGCAGCTACAGCACAGGAACCCATAATAGCTTTACATTAAAGTGGTGTGATTGATTTGCCTCACTACACAACTCTACCAGATTGTAGTCAATTCACAGAAGACTGAAAAGAAAGAAACTCATCCAGCTGTTAACTCTTCTTCTCAAAGCCTCACCTGCTATCTGCTCAGAAGTGCTATTGACCAACCACAGGAATACCCAGGAAAACACTTTAATTAATGACAACTTCCTTCTTATTATATTAAATCTTACTTGTTGGATAGTTTTAAACCAGTAAAAGTTTTTTTTTTGTTTTTTTTTTTTTTTGTTTTTATTACAGTTAAATCGATGTTAACTGATTAAAACCTTAGATAAGGATGTTGGTTAGACACACATAGTGTGCCTTTTTACATCACTAAGAAGAGGCTACTGGTATGTTAAAGAAACCATTGAGTCAAACCTAAAAAATACAAAAGCGTTTTACTCTGCTGTTCCTCTGGAATATGATGTACCTTATTCATTGCATCCTTTATTTGTAGCAGTCTGTGATCTCTGTGATGGGTTGCATCATGTGACCCTCTCATATAATACTAATAGATTTGACTAACTTAACGTATGTAATCATGAAACAACACTATGATATTTGTACTGAAACATTTCACTAGTTCCTGAAATAAAATGATTTTTAAGGGAAATCTGTTGCACTATAGTGTTCTTATAGCATTATTTGATTTAAGAAACGGCAAATGCTGGAAAACATTCAATAATTGAATAAAATTCAATACTATATTAAAGGTAATACAGTACATAACTGGGAAATAATACAGAAACATAAGTAAGGTAGCTTAAATATATTTCATTACAATAAGCAATAACTAAATGCTACATTCAAAGACAGACTAAGAATATGATTAAATGAATTAAATGATATCTAAGAATAAAATATTTATTCCTTCCTGTATCTTTGGCTGGATATATATCAACCAAACTGCATTATTTCCTTCAGACTCTGCTCATTTACAAATGTTATCATGCTACTACCCAAAACAGATTATGACATAGGGGGTGGGAATCATTGAGTAACTCACAAAGTAAGGTTAATATACTGACAATACCAGAGGTATGATGACACTGTGACTGTGATACTTAATGCACTGCAACAGTCAGGCTACAACAGGTAGGCTTACCTGTCAGCTCCCTTCCACACTGCATGCTTTGTATGTATGAGTCTTGAGTTGTGTGTTATACAGCAGACAGTGATATCTCAAGTCTGGTATTTGTCAGATAACGGATATATGGAATATCCTCCATCAGAAAACATTTTCATAGTTTGTTTGTGCAAACTATTAACAAGAGCTACTGTTGCAAAGACCCACCTTTCAGCACATCCCAGCACACCCACTCACTTCACCAGATGCACCTTGTTTAGTTCTCTCAACTTTGATTGGGTGTGGTGCTTGTCCTTAATTGCACTCACCTGTCACACGTTATATAAGGACTGCATTCACTTTTGGCTCACTCTTTCTTCACTCCCACACGGGGCGGCAGCAGAGGTGAGGTTCTGTTTGGGTTTTTGATTTTATCTATTGTTTAAGGTAATGAGTCACTTAAATCTGTTTTCTTTCAGCACTGGCAGTCCATGTGTGTCTTTCCTTCTTTGCTTTATTGATTTGAGAATAAAAGGAGAACCCTGTGAATGATTAGAGGACTGCTTATTCTCATTCTAATCGGATGAGCCCATGATGCTGATTACTTAAACCCTGAGCCGTCCTTCCTTCATAACAGCTACAGTCTCATTTTGAAGTTGTAGTTTTAAATTGCAAACTGTAGTAGGTGTGTGAAAAGTAAATTTAAACTGTGTAGTTGGTTAGACATTATTCTCATGCCTGTGTTTTTTACACAACTGTACTATGACCTCTAGTGTTTAATATTGTAATGGAAGTAAAAGCAGAGCTGTGAAATGCCAAGTGGTGATGACCTTCTGTGATATGTTTTCTTGGGACACTTTGTTCTTCATTAACAATCAGCCATGGTTTAAATTCCATACATCAGTATTGCCATGTTTATACCAGTGTTAGGTTATTATGAGTAAACTGCTTTTAAAATGCAATTAAAAGGAAAGTTCAATAAGTCACAGTAAAAACCATGAAACAAGAGAAAATCACAAATCTGAAAATGCAGAGGCGCTGAGCACATATTGTGATGGCACTGACAACATCTAATTCTTCCAGAGGCAATCAGAGAAGAGAAAGCATGTGTGTCAGTCTACAAACAAACTCAACATGTCTTTTCTCCACCAGTGTTCCTCAAAGAGAAATCCTATTTAAAATACTCCAACTGCTGCAACTAATACTACTACCACAAATAATAAAAATAAAATTAATAACTTTTCGTCTGCTGTGTCATGCTGACATGAGATGGAGAAACTGGGCGGGCAGCCAGTTTATCTTACTGTAAATACAATAATAAAACTGGTGAGATATAATTTGTTTAAAAGTCAATTTTTAACACTTGGTGCACAAAAAATGTTTCTGCCCATTTAAAACTACAGTTTTATGTTAAAAAAAAAGGTTTCAGTATTCAATATAACAATGTTTGGTGTAGTTTTTTCTATTTTTATTTTATATGGGTTATTTATGGAACAAGGCATTGGACAAGATGTCAGTGGATGAATAATACCCTTAATCTTAGTTACAGCACTTTCAGAAAGACATCCACTGCTGTGTAATCCATTATTGTAAATCTAAATGCTATTAGGAAATGATCAGACAAAAGAGGGTTTTCAGAAAACACTTTTAAATGTTTAGATTCTAACAAGATCTAGACTGTGATTAAAAAGGCAATTGAGTCTAATAATAGACTAAATGCCAACTTGACCCTGGTATTTTTAGTATCTACAATAATTGTTTTATCTGAGCTGAGCACTAAATCAGATAAAGTCTGAGAAATCAGACAAACTCTCAGTAAGGCCCAGTCAGGTGAACAATAGATGATAACAAATAAGATTGGCTTATGGGTTTTCCAACTAGGAACAAGGGTAAGCATCAGGCTTTCAAATGAATTAAAACCCTGTCTGGGTCTTTGGTTGATTAACAATCTGGAGTGGAAGACTGTAACTCTAGTT